>NC_133325.1:283761277-284061277 GCF_042186555.1 Aquarana catesbeiana
TAATAAAAACAAAAATAACTTGCTAAAAAAAAAAAAACATAAACAAAAAAATTGCTTTAAAAAAAAAAAAAAAAAAAACACAAAACAAAACTTGATTTTCCCAAAACAAAAAAAAAAGCCTGTTTGTGAAAATCAAAAAGCCAAAAATATTTTTTTGTGGATTAGGTATAAATATTTAGATATAATTATATTTTGCTACATTATTAAGATATCATTCTATTTTTGTCTATGAACATTTTCTACTAAATGCAGAACTGAATGCATAACAACCATTAATAAAAACATCTCCTTATAGGAATTAAATAAATGTGTGGTTTGTTATTTCAAGGCTCAGTATCATTTTAGTTATAATTGTAAAAAAGTTGTTTACAGTGGCAATGGAGCTTATTTAGACATTTAAAATTACAATACAGTTGGCACTACAACTGCTCGACCATAACCTAGGAGACAGCCCAAAAGAAAGGCAAGCAATAAATATAATGCAAGATTTCATCAATAATTTTTTTATTGTCAAAAATTATATATCCTGGCCCATTGCAATGGCCCCCCTACCCATAAAATAATTAACATATTGCTGTCTAACTTGACGGGCACTTTGGGGGGCCAAGCCAGTACGGACAGTATCCAGGCCTGTAAGGTTGGCTTCTATTTGTCCGGCCTCAGGCCCAACTGTGCCTATATAATTTGGAGCATGCTTATTTAAAAAGTTGTGCAGAATGCAGCACGATAAAATGATAAAATTAAGTTTGTATTCCGCCAAATTAATGGCTGTTTGAAACAGGCGGAACCGGCTGGCCAGAATTCCAAACGCATTCTCAACCACTCTTCTAGCTCTGGCCAGCCGGTAATTAAAAACCCTCCTCTCCGGGGTGAGTGTTCTTTGGGGGAATGGCCTCATGAGGTGCTTGCTGAGAGCGAAGGCTTCATCGGCAATGAAGACAAAGGGGAGTCCTTCCACGTTATCCTCATCAGGTGGCAATCCCAGGCCACCACTCTGGAGACGCTGGCAGAACTCCGTCTGGGCAAATACTCCTCCATCCGACATCCGGCCATTCTTCCCCACGTCCACATATAAAAAATCATAGTGTGCCGACACCACCGCCATTAAAACAATACTGTGGAACCCCTTATAATTAAAATAATATGACCCCGAATGGGGTGGTGGCACAATGTGGACATGTTTCCCATCTATAGCCCCTCCACAATTGGGAAAGTCCCAACGGCTGGCAAAATGGGATGCCACAGTCTGCCATTCCTGTGGCGTTGAAGGAAACTGGGAAATCAAACAAGAAAACCAAAATCAATTAATTTGGAAGCTAACATTGCAAGAAAATTAGACAATTAAAAACATTATTCCCCAGCATCAGTATAACATTCAATAATTTAATTGTTCTGGAATAACTAATATGGAAAGGCACACTTATCAGATTGCTCACCCCCTCTGATGGAACATTGATTACATTTTAGGGGGTTGTGAAATCCCTAAAAAAAATTACTTTTAGGACACGCAGGAATTTAGGGACTAAAAAGGCTACAAGACTGCAGTTGTCGCACTCTGCAGGTGCAGTTGCTAACCAGCTTACAGTAAATGAGGTAATGCATATGATTTGATGATGGAAATCAGCAGAGCTTCTGCTCATTTACTAAAGCACTGGAACAAATGCACTTGTAGAGTGCACATGCATTTTGCAAAGTGCAACATATATTTGCTTTAGACAAATCAACACCACAGAACATTCCAGCAAATTTTAACGAGGGTGGGGGTGGGGGGGTTGTGAAATCTAGATAATTGCTCATTAGCAGCAAACTATTTGGAGTGAGTTTAGGTGGGGGGGGGGGGGGTTGTGAAATCTAGATAATTGCTCATTAGCAGCAAACTATTTGGAGTGAGTTTAGGTGGGGGGGGGGTGGGGTTGTGAAATCTAGATAATTGCTCATTAGCAGCAAACTATTTGGAGTGAGTTTAGGTGGGGGGGGGGTGGGGTTGTGAAATCTAGATAATTGCTCATTAGCAGCACACTATTTGGAGTGAGTTTAGGTGGGGGGGGGGGGGGGGTTGTGAAATCTAGATAATTGCTCATTAGCAGCACACTAAATACACTCAAACAAAATACATTCCAAATGAGTAGACTAGGTGGATATGTTCCCATCACTTCATGCTGGGAAGGTTATTGAAGGAAAATATACATGCATGACAAAAAATAACAGGAAAAAAATCCAGCATGTGTGAGGATAAAAAGGGGACATTCACACTATATTGCAATGATGGTAAGTAGTGTTTGAAGCAAGAAATACATTATATTATCAAAGATTACATAAAAGAACATGTGATGCTAATAAAAGAAAAATATCTTACCTTAATATAGTCCTTCTGCAGGACCTGTATGATGGCAGAACAGGTCTCTGGGATAATGATCCCCAGAGCCTGGGGGGAGATGCCTGTCGAGAACTTAAGGTCCTGCAGGCTTCTCCCTGTGGCCAAATACCGCAAGGTAGCGACCAGCCTCTGCTCCGGAGTGATGGCTTGCCTCATGCAGGTATCCTGCCTGTTGATATAGGGGGTCAGCAAAGCCAACAAACGGTCAAAAACGGGGTCCGTCATCCGGAGAAAGTTCCTGAAATCCTCAGGATTATTCTCACGGATCTCACGGAGCAAAGGCATGTGACAGAACTGGTCACGCTGAAGCAACCAATTCTTGGTCCATGAACTCCTCCTCGCCCTGTTCATGGACTGGTCTTGGGCTGAAGAATAAACTACAGCACCAAGCACATACAATGCACGAGCTCTACGACGAGTACGTACAGGTAACATGGCTTCAAAACGGTCGGCTGGTCAGAACGCACTAAACAGAACGCACTGAAGAACAGCAAGGCCTGTGAAGAACGACCTGAAAATCAGGAACGAGCGGCCAATAAAACAAAGATTTCTCAATGCCAACTGACCAAACGCACTGAAAAGCAGATACAAACCTCACAAGCACAGACTGAACAACAGTTAAAACGAACTGAAAAATACGAGTCTCACAAGCGCGAATCGTCTCTCACCAAACTTCTACTAACACGAGATAAACACGAGATTAGCAGAAGGAGCCCAAAGGGTGTCGTACGGGCTATTGAACTTCCGTTTTATAGTCTCATCGGACTTGGTGTACGTCACCGCGTACTAGGCTGTCGTACTTTTGTGTGGTCGTGTGTGTGTAAGTCCGTTCGTAAGAAAGTCTGCCGCAAGTCCGCCGAAGGTACGTCGGAAGTCTGTCGGACAGGCTGTCGGACTTTTGTAGACGAAAAGTCCGACCGTGTGTACGCGGCATTAGAGTCATCGGCACTGGTGGTGGCAGTGATTCCCTTCTGGCCGAGGAGGCCATGGTTTACCACTCTGATGCAGCTGAATACGGCAGATCCCCTGCCCCTTCCGTTGTTGTCAGACCTACTCTCCCAAGGTCATCTTCTTCACCCGAACCCGGAGAAGCTACATTTGATGGCTTGGAGACTGAAAGGGCTAGGTACCTAGAGCAAGGCTGTTCCCAGAGGGTAGCGGATACCCTTCTCCAGGCCAGGAGGCCTACCACGAATAATACTTACAGGCGAGTCTGGGAGAAGTTTACTGCCTTCGCTCAACAGCAAGGTTGGAACCCATCCTCACCATCGGTGTCACAGGTCCTGGAGTTTCTTCAGTTAGGCCTAGAGAAGGGCCTTAGGTCAAGTACCTTAAAGGTCCAAGTCTCGGCCCTGTCTGCCTTGACAGGAGTCAGATGGGCACAAGATCCCCTTGTGGTTCAGTTCCAAAGGACCTGTCTAAAGCTGAGGCCGCCTAGGAAACCTTCCTTCCCAGTCTGGGACCTCTCAGTCGTACTGGAAGCTTTATCTAAGGAGCCGTTTTTTCCTAATGAGCACATATCCTTATGGGATCTGATGCTGAAAGTCTCATTCCTGATAGCCATAACATCGCCTAAGAGGGTGTCAGAGATGCAAGCCTTAATGGCCAGTGATCCATATCTGATTGTATTGCCAGACAGGTTAGTCTTGAAACCTTCGGACCGGTTCATCCCCAAGGTATCCTCGTCCTTTCACTTCAACCAGGAGATTAACCTTCCAGCCCTCAGTACGGAACAAGGCGACCCTCACCCTCTGCACGTCAAGGGTAATGTCCTGCAGTATCTTTCAGCTACCAGATCCATCAGGAAGACCGAAAGTCTCCTAATCATTCCGCATGGATTCAAGAGAGGTCAAGCGGCATCCTCACGCACAATTGCGTCATGGCTGGTGAAGACCATCAAAAAGACCTACTCACTAAGCAATCATCAAGTACCTGAGGGCTTAAGGGCACACTCCACTAGGGCAGTGGCAACCTCCTGGGCAGCATATTGTCGAGTCTCGGCAGAGACAATTTGCAGAGTGGCCACCTGGTCTTCCAGGAGCACCTTTATGTCCCATTACAAGGTGGATTCCGCCTGCTTATCCACGGTGGATTTCGGAAGATCCGTTATCCAGGCCAATTCTTCTGTTCTTTGTTAATAAACTTTTGAATTCCCACCCAGTCTTTGCGAGTTACTCCCCAAAGTGTATGCTGCCATGATGCGACAGGAAAACGGAAAATTGTATACTCACCTTTCCGTAATTTTCCTTTCCTGTCGTATCTTCATGGCAGCATACAATCTCCCACCCGTCTGAGGTGATATATACGGAGTATACTGGGGCGGGGGCCATCTTTACAACTTATAGCTATGTGGTCCTATCAGGTTGTGAGGGGCGGAGTCACAACCCAAAGTGTATGCTGCCATGAAGATACGACAGGAAAGGAAAATTACGGAAAGGTGAGTATACAATTTTCCGTTTTTTTGCTAGAAAATTACTTAGAACCCCCAAACATTATATATTGTTTTTTTTCTAACACCCTAGAGAATAAAATGGCGGTCATTGCAATACTTTTTTTCACACCGTATTTGCGCAGCGGTCTTACAAGTGCACTTTTTTTTTGCGGAAAAAATTCACTTTCTTGAATAAAAAAATAAGACAACAGTAAAGTTAGCCCAATTTTTTTTTATATTGTGAAAGATAATGTTACGCCGAGTAAATTGATACCCAACATGTCATTCTTCAAAATTGCGCCCGCTCGTAGAATGGCGTCAAACTTTTACCCTCAAAAATCTCCATAGGCGACGTTTAAAAAATTCTACAGGTTGCATGTTTTGCGTTACAGAGGAAGTCTAGGGCTAAAATTATTGCTCTCACTCTAACAATAGTGGCAATACCTCACATGTGTGGTTTGACCACCGTTTTCATATGCGGGCGCTACTCACATATGCGTTCGCTTCTGCGTGCAAGCTCGTCGGGACAGGGCGCTTAAATTTTTTTTAATTTTTCTTATTTATTTTACATGATTTTATTTATTTTTACACAGTTTAAAAAAAAAAAAATTGTGTCACTTTTATTCCTATTACAAGGAATGTAAATATCCCTTGTAATAGAAAAAAGCATGACAGGTCCTCTTAAATATGAGATCTGGGGTCAAAAAGACCTCAGATCTCATATTTACACTAAAATGCAATAAAAAAAAAAAAAAGTCATTTAAAAAAATGACATTGAAAAAAATGTGCCTTTAAGACGTATGGGCGGAAGTGACATTGTGACGTCGCTTCCGCCCTGCAGTGTCATGGAGACGAGTGGGCACCATCTTCCCCTCACTCGTCTCCATGCACAGCTAGGCAACAGATGCGATCGCCTCCACTGCTGCCGACGGTTCCAGTAAGCGGCGGAGGGCACCGGATCGCGGCGGGAGTGGGAGGCCCCTCTCCCGTCATCGATAAAAGTGATCTCAAGGTGAATCCGCGGCCAACCGCCAGCCGAAAACGGGGATACCAGGGTTATGGCAGGGACGTACATCAGTGTGCGGCGGTCGGCAAGTGGTTAATAGTACAGGTAATGGTAATATCTCCTTATATGCATTCCTAAGCGATCACAACAATACTCCAAGTGCTGCACCCAACACTAATAACATTACTCCTTTAGGCTGGGTTCACAACTAATAAGGATGCAGATCACAGCAGGGACCAGGGATGAATCAGGCCACAGATTTTTGCCTGAATTTGGACATGAAACAGAGCCAAAGATGCACAGGACCCCTGTACAATGCGCTACACAGCCGTCCTGGAGATGTGTGAACCACCTCAATTGAGAGCCGGACACAATCAACTGTCATGCGAATTGGATGCGGAGAAACCCACATTCTATTCGCATAAGTGTGAACCCAGCCTTAAGCATGCATAGATATTATATAGATAAGGCAGTATATATAGTCCATGATATTTAAACAGTTCTCATAGTCCTCAGTATCATTTAAGTACTGCAAAAACAGATAATTAACAAATAATCATTAACAATTCATTCATCCATATTTGTGTGGTTCCACCAGTGCAGTCTCTCGTGCTGAAAAACACTTTTGCGCATTGCAGATACAATCTCATGCTCCACTCTTGAGCCCACACTCACTAGAAAACAGGGACCCCATGCATAAGCATGCAGGTCAGGTGCACTTTAAATGCTGGTATATCCAAATGGATTGTCAGTAGGGCAGAGAATGGTACCAAATATATTGGCTATACCAGAATTTAAAGCGCACCTGACCCGCATTGTGATTGATTGTGACTGCACTTCACAAAAGTATTTTTCAGCACAATCTAAAAAGTTCTATTTAAAACTATGAACAAACTAATTGAATTATGTGCATATGCAGTGGTAATCTATTACATTTTTATATGGGTTTGCTGCTTTTACAAAGGCATGCACCTACTTAAAACACTACATACAAAGCTACCCCTTTAAATTCCTATATCTGGTGTGCATAAATAAATAATAATGTTCATATCTCCTTATGTGCATTCATAAGTGATCACAATAATACACCAAGTACTGCATCCAACATTAATCCTTTAACCACTTATGCCCGGGACCATTTGGCTGTCCAAAGA
This sequence comes from Aquarana catesbeiana, assembly GCF_042186555.1. NCBI lineage: Eukaryota > Metazoa > Chordata > Amphibia > Anura > Ranidae > Aquarana > Aquarana catesbeiana. The sequence continues at coordinate 283,768,246 of NC_133325.1, forward strand.
CCAGAGCACTTTTTGCTATTCGGCACTGCAACGCTTTAACTGACAATTGCGCGGTCGTGTGATGTGGCTCCCAAACAAAATTGGCGTCCTTTTTTCCCAACAAATAGAGCTTTCTTTTGGTGGTATTTCATCACCTCTGCGGTTTTTATTCTTTGTGCCATAAACAAAAAAATAGAGATAATTTTGAAAAAAATGCATTATTTTTTACTTTTTGCTATAATAAATATCCCCAAAAAATATATAAAAAAATGTTTTTTTCCTCAGTTTAAGTCGATACATATTCTTCCATAAGCGTTTATTGATTGGTTTGCGCAAAAGTTATAGCGTCTACAAAATAGGGGATAGTTTTATGACATTTTTATTAATAATTTTTTTTTTACTAGTATTGGCAGCGATCAGCGATTTTTATCGTGACTGCGACATTATGGCGGACACATCGGACACTTTTGGTGTGATTTTGGGACCATTCACATTTATACAGCGATCAGTGCAATTAAAAATGCATTGATTACTGTGTAAATGTGACTGGCAGTGAGGGGGTTAACCACTAGGGGGCAGTGAAGGGGTTAGGTGTGTCCTAGGGAGTGATTCTAACTGGGGGGGTGTGGCTATGTGTGACATGACACTGATAACCGCTCCTAATTACAGGGAGCTGGGATCAGTGGCCTGTCACTAGGCAGAATGGGAGATGCTTGTTTACAAAAGTATTTCCCCGTTCTTCCTCTCTTTGAGACGATCGCGGGTATCCATGAGGTTGCGGCGAGTGCACACACCCGCAAACCGCTTCTTAAAGGGCAACATACAGGTACGTTGATCTGCCTGTACGTGCCCTTCTCCCGACGTATATCGGCGTGAGCTGGTTGGCAAGCGGTTAAGCATGCATACATATTATATAGATAAAGCAGCATATATAGTCCATGATATTTTAAACAGTTCTCATAGTCCTCATTATCATCTGAAATACTGCACAAACAGATAAGTAACAAATAATCATTCAAACTTGATTCATCTGTATTGTTTAGTGTGGTTCCACCAGTGCAGTCTCTCGTGCTGAAAAATACTTTTGTGCAGTACAGACACAATCTCGTGCTCCCCTCTTGTGTAGGGATGAGCTTCGTGTTCGAGTCGAACCCATGTTCGACTCAAACATCGTCTGTTCGCCCGTTCGCTCAATTGCGAACGATATAGGCCGTTCGCGCCAAATTTGTGTGGCGCGTCGCGGCCCATAATTCACTGCGGCATCACAGTGCATTGCTGGCTGATGATTGGCCAATCATGCACTATGACCCGCATGCTTGGCCAATCACAGCGCCGTCTGAACAGAGAGCCATAATTGGCCAAAGCCAAGGAGGCTTTGGCCAATTATGGCTCCGGGGATTTAGTACACGCCCCACACTATATAAGGCCGCCTGTACGGCGGCCCTGTGTAGTGTGTGTTCCAGCGTTGAGAGAGAGATAGATAGACAGAGAGACAGTGTCATTTGATTTAAGTTAGATAGATTAGGCAGGACAGTCAGTGAGTTAGCTGCACTTACAGTGTATTGTGTGTATATATATGCATCCCAGGTGTTGTATGTATGTATGTATGTGTATATGTATATATATATATATATATATATATATATATATATATATATATATATATATATATATATATATATTATATAAATATACACTGTATTCAGTTTAGATGGATCCGTTCCTGTTATCTTGCTACTGACAGGCAGGCTTGTTTTGTTACATTATTTACAGCTATTAAAACAGTCACAAACTAAATTTTGCAAAGGCAGCGCTATTAGTGCTCTTTAAACAGGGATCAGTCCGATAGCATCCTTCTGTTGAAGAATTCAAACTGGAATAACTGTCATCTATAAATGCATAATAAAATGATTAAAACATCCTTCCCAGTGTGGAATGCGTGGGATCTCTGTGAGTAGATGGAAATACAATGATAAAACAGTACATGTACGATCCCTCAGCTTTCAATATGTATGTAGAACGCTGGTAGCACACTGGAAAATTCCCTTAAAGATTCAAACTTTACCAGACCATGATGAGTAAAACAGCATGTGAGCAAAATAGGATTATCCAAAGCAGTTGTCATCCCTGATGACAAGGAGATGAAGCATATATTGCACACTCGCTGTCTCAAGAGACTCTGAGGAGATGAATAATTATGGAGCCATGCGGTATACAAATAGCGTCCAAGCTTCACACATTAGATGTTACACAGGCAGTCGTATAGCCACGCCCTGACGCGTTTCGTCATCTAGGACATCATCTGAGAGCGAGCGTGCAATATATGCTTGATATGCTTGATCTCCTTGCTTTCTATGTAAGTGTACTTGCTACATGGGGGTGGGATTTTATCATATTAAATAAAATTCTTTTTATCAATGGTATTATGCTATGGAGCCCTTTCTTTGTCTTTGCATATGAATGTCAGCTTAACGAACACCAATGACAGACCGTCAGGGATGACAACTGCTTTGGATAATCCTATTTTGCTCACATGCTGTTTTACTCACCATGGTCTGGTAAGGTTTGAATCTTTAAGGGAATTTTCCAGTGTGCTACCAGCAATCTACACACATATTGAAAGCTGAGGGATCGTACATGTACTGTTTTATCATTGTATTTCTATCTACTCACAGAGATCCCACGCATTCCACACTGGGAAGGATGTTTTAATCATTTTATTATGCATTTATAGATGACAGCTATTCCAGTTTGAATTCTTCAACAGAAGGATGCTATCAGACTGATCCCTGTTTAAAGAGCACTAATAGCGCTGCCTTTGCAAAATTGAGTTTGTGACTGTTTTAATACCTTTATTGCGCTTACTTTGAGTAAGGTGTTTTTTGGGCAGCAGCTGCTGATTACAGATCGTTTCACTATTGATCTGTAGTTTGATTTGGTGTATTATATTTGTTGTGCTTTTTTATATGTCGCCTATCATATTTTGTCTTTCAACATCTATTTATTTATTTATTAATTTATCCGCACTCACAAGCGCTTAGTATTTGTAGTTGGGGATGCCTTGGGAGTTCTATAATTTCCATTTATTCAGTATTTACAGCTACCTGAAGAAAATTGCTGGTGTTCTTTTGATCCTATTAGTACCACAGTCAGGCAGCTAGACTATTTACAGTTAGTGTAGTGCGTCCTCTGAACAGTGTCCAGTTAAAGCTACAAGTTAGTTTAGTGAGACCTCTGCACAGTGTTCAGCTAAAGCTACAAGTTAGTGTAGTGCGACCTCTGCACAGTGTTCAGCTAAAGCTACAAGTTAGTGTAGTGCACAGTGTTCAGCTAAAGCTACAAGTTAGTGTAGTGCGTCCTCTAAACAGTGTTCAGCTAAAGCTACAAGTTAGTGTAGTGCGTCCTCCTCACAGTGTTCAGCTAAAACTACAAGTTAGTGTAGTGCGACCTCTGCACAGTGTTCAGATAAAGCTACCTGTAGAAGGTTGGTGGTGTTTTCCTGATCCTATCACTACCGTAGGCAGCTAAATAAGCTACAAGTTAGTTTTTTGTGACCTCTGCACAGTGTTCAGCTAAAGCAACCTGTTGGTGGTGTTTTCCTGATCCTATCACTACCGCAGGCAGCTAAATAAGCTACAAGTTAGTTTTTTGCGACCTCTGCACAGTGTTCAGCTAAAGCTCCCTGTAGAAGGTTGGTGGTGTTTTCCTGATCCTATCACTACCGCAGGCAGCTAAATAAGCTACAAGTTAGTGTAGTGCGTCCTCCTCACAGTGTTCAGCTAAAACTACAAGTTAGTGTAGTGCGACCTCTGAACAGTGTTCAGCTAAAGCTACAAGTTAGTGTAGTGTATTCTCCACACAGTGTTCAGCTAAAGCTACAAGTTAGTGTAGTGCACAGTGTTCAGCTAAAGCTACAAGTTAGTGTAGTGCGTCCTCTGAACAGTGTTCAGTTAAAGCTACAAGTTAGTGTAGTGCGTCCTCCTCACAGTGCTCAGCTAAAACTACAAGTTAGTGTAGTGCGACCTCTGCACAGTGTTCAGCTAAAGCTCCCTGTAGAAGGTTGGTGGTGTTTTCCTGATCCTATCACTACCGCAGGCAGCTAAATAAGCTACAAGTTAGTGTAGTGCATCCTCCTCACAGTGTTCAGCTAAAACTACAAGTTAGTGTAGTGCGACCTCTGCACAGTGTTCAGCTAAAGCTACAAGTTAGTGTAGTGTATTCTCCACACAGTGTTCAGCTAAAGCTACAAGTTAGTGTAGTGCACAGTGTTCAACTAAAGCTACAAGTTAGTGTAGTGCGTCCTCTGAACAGTGTTCAGCTAAAGCTACAAGTTAGTGTAGTGCGTCCTCCTCACAGTGTTCAGCTAAAACTACAAGTTAGTGTAGTGCGACCTCTGCACAGTGTTCAGCTAAAGCTACCTGTAGAAGGTTGGTGGTGTTTTCCTGATCCTATCACTACCGCAGGCAACTAAATAAGCTACAAGTTAGTGTAGTGCGTCCTCCTCACAGTGTTCAGCTAAAACTACAAGTTAGTGTAGTGCGACCTCTGAACAGTGTTCAGCTAAAGCTACAAGTTAGTGTAGTGTATTCTCCACACAGTGTTCAGCTAAAGCTACAAGTTAGTGTAGTGCACAGTGTTCAGCTAAAGCTACAAGTTAGTGTAGTGCGTCCTCTGAACAGTGTTCAGCTAAAGCTACAAGTTAGTGTAGTGCGTCCTCCTCACAGTGTTCAGCTAAAACTACAAGTTAGTGTAGTGCGACCTCTGCACAGTGTTCAGATAAAGCTACCTGTAGAAGGTTGGTGGTGTTTTCCTGATCCTATCACTACCGCAGGCAGCTAAATAAGCTACAAGTTAGTTTTTTGCGACCTCTGCACAGTGTTCAGCTAAAACTACCTGTAGAAGGTTGGTGGTGTTTTCCTGATCCTATCACTACCACAGGCAGCTAAATAAGCCCCAAGTTAGTGTAGTGCATCCTCCTCACAGTGTTCAGCTAAAACTACAAGTTAGTGTAGTGCGACCTCTGCACAGTGTTCAGCTAAAGCTACAAGTTAGTGTAGTGCGACCTCTGCACAGTGTTCAGCTAAAGCTACAAGTTAGTGTAGTGCGTCCTCTGAACAGTGTTTAGCTAAAACTACAAGTTAGTGTAGTGCGACCTCTGCACAGTGTTCAGCAAGCTACCTGTAGAAGGTTGGTGGTGTTTTCCTGATCCTATCACTACCGCAGGCAGCTAAATAAGCTAAAAGTTAGTGTAGTGCATCCTCCTCACAGTGTTCAGCTAAAACTACAAGTTAGTGTAGTGCAACCTCTGCACAGTGTTCAGCTAAAGCTACAAGTTAGTGTAGTGCATCCTCCACACAGTGTTCAGGTAAATCTACAAGTTAGTGTAGTGCACAGTGTTCAGCTAAAGCTACAAGTTAGTGTAGTGCGTCCTCTGAACAGTGTTCAGCTAAAGCTACAAGTTAGTGTAGTGCGTCCTCCTCACAGTGTTCAGCTAAAACTACAAGTTAGTGTAGTGCGACCTCTGCACAGTGTTCAGCTAAAGCTACCTGTAGAAGGTTGGTGGTGTTTTCCTGATCCTATCACTACCGCAGGCAGCTAAATAAGCCACAATTTAGTGTAGTGCATCCTCCTCACAGTGTTCAGCTAAAACTACAAGTTAGTGTAATGTGACCTCTGCACAGTGTTCAGCTAAAGCTACAAGTTAGCATAGTGCGTCCTCTGAACAGTGTTCAGCTAAAGCTAAAAGTTAGTGTAATGCGTCCTCTGAACAGTGTTTAGCTAAAACTACAAGTTAGTGTAGTGCGACCTCTGCACAGTATTCAGCTAAAGCTACCTGTAGAAGGTTGGTGGTGTTTTCCTGATCCTATCACTACCGCAGACAGCTAAATAAGCTACAAGTTAGTGTAGTGCGTCCTCCTCACAGTGTTCAGCTAAAACTACAAGTTAGTGTAGTGCAACCTCTGCACAGTGTTCAGCTAAAGCTACAAGTTAGTGTAGTGCGTCCTCCTCACAGTGTTCAGCTAAAACTACAAGTTAGTGTAGTGTGACCTCTGCACAGTGTTCAGCTAAAGCTACAAGTTAGTGTAGTGCGTCCTCCTCACAGTGTTCAGCTAAAACTACAAGTTAGTGTAGTGCGACCTCTGCACATGTCAGAGAGGTTCTCGGTTCAGGACACTTGCTGGGAACTCTAGAGGGCGCCGGTTGCCTATTTAAGCTGATGGGATGCTGTGCTCAGTGCTGTCCGATCATTAGCTTCCTGTTTCCGAACTTCCTGTTTCCTGTGTATTGCTCTGATCTCCCTGTGACCCGGCTTGTTTACTGGATTCTCTCTCTCTGCTATCTGCCTGCAAATTGACCCTGGCCTGCCTCTGACATTGAACCTGCCTGACCCCTTGTACCGTGCTGATTGCCTGTTGCCAAAACCTGCCTGTAACCTGGACCTTGTATCTGCCTGCTCCCTTTGTACCGTGCTGACCGCCTGCTGCCAACTTTGCTAGTGACCGGATCTGCCTGCTCTGCACCTGTTAGCTGATCTCCAGCCTACCTATTACCACCTGCCAGCTTGTGTCAGGATCCTGGGCCTTATTCCTGCAAACCACCAGCCAGGCTCTTATACCATTCTGTGCTCCTGTGCCCTCTGTGTACTCTATCAGGGGCCGGGAACCAGATACGTACGGGAGGCCATCCTCTGCTACATCGGGTTCGTCAGTCTGGTACGGGTAAGTCTGACAGTATCGGACAGCCATGTCCGAGCCTGAGCAGGGGACCTCTCCCATGGATGAATTATGCAGACAACTGGCGGGTCTCACACAGGCGGTAAAAAGCCTTCAAGAGGGCTATACTAGACTGGAGGAACGAGTTCAGGTGTTGTCCTCACCTGCGAACCCACAAGTTGCTTCCTCTGCTGGACTCTCACCTGCACCCTCAGTGGTTATGTTACCCCCTGAACCCAGGGTCCCTACTCCCGAAAGATTTACCGGTGAGCGCAATAAGTATCGAGCGTTTCGCAACGCTTGCGAATTGTACTTCGCATTGCAACCACGCACCTTTTCTTTGGAAGCAACCAAGGTGGGTTTTGTCATCTCCCTGCTATCTGGAGAACCACAGTCCTGGGCCCACCGCCTTTTGGAGCAAAAATCAATCTGTCTGGATAACCTGGATACTTTACCGCCATGTCTCAATTATATGAGGACCCTCAGTTAAAAGCCACCGCTGAATCTGCCTTACACGCCCTACAACAAGGGCGCAGGCCCGCGGAAGACTACGTTCTGGAATTTAGGCGGTGGAGTTCAGACACGGAATGGAACGACGCGGCCCTCCGTTACCAATTCCGTTTGGGGTTATCCGATGCACTCAAGGACGAATTAGCACGGGTTGGCATACCCCAAACCCTGGAAGATCTCATTAACCTGTCGGTGCAGATTGATCAGCGCTTGAGAGAGCGCCGTTCCGAGAGGTCTGTTAGCCAGTTCCGTCCCACTTGGGTCCTCCCCAAGGTCCCAAGTGCTACCAGCTCTGTAAGCCAAAGTCTTCATGCACCAGCTGCCTCAGCCCTTGATACTTCTGAACCGATGCAACTGGGGGTTCTCCGCCAGTCCCTCACTTCTGAAGAACGACAGCGCCGATGAGTCAATAACTTATGTATGTATTGCGGAGAACCAGGACATTACGTGAGGTCTTGCCCAAATAAGACACGTAAGTCTCATTCAGCTACTTCTAAGTTTGCACCTGCCTTGCCTAACCTTGCTAACCATCTGGCTCTCTCCGTTATCCTCCAGCTTCCAGGACAGGATCTGCTTACCTCGGCCATCATTGACTCAGGAGAGTGCAGTTGCTTCATTGATCTCGCCTTTGCGGCCCATCATCGCATCCCTCTTCAATCAAAGTCACAGGGACTTGCTGTCCACCTCGCTGATGGGTCCACCCTTAGCTCTGGTCTGGTCACTCAGGAAACCATCTCTCTGCTGGCTATCCTGAACAACTGTCATCGGGAGTTTCTCCGGCTGGACGCCATTTCTTCACCACTCTTCCCTATTATTCTCGGAATGCCTTGGTTGCAGGCTCATAACCCCAGCATTGATTGGGTTTCTGGAAAAATCAAGTTCCCGTCCAGTTACTGCCAACAGCACTGTTTATACAGAACTCTTGCGGAACCCAGTCAACTCTTGTGTCTGAACACCGACATGGAATCGCAGCAGTCGATTCCTGACGCTTACCGAGACTTCTCCAATGTTTTTAGTAAGAAAGGGGCAGAAACCCTTCCGCCCCATAGACCCTACGACTGTCCCATAGAGCTGTTGCCGGGATCTAAAGTTCCCTTTGGGAGAATATTCCCTTTTAACTGAGCAGGAGTTGGTTACCCTCAAAAAGTATATCGATGAAAATCTTGAGAGAGGCTTTATCCGCCCTTCTACCTCACCAGCCGGAGCCGGCATCTTCTTTGTTGAAAAAAAAGACCACTCGCTACGACCCTGCATCGATTATAGGGAACTCAATAAAGTGACCATCAAAAATCGCTATCCCTTACCTCTCGTGCCAGAGCTGTTTCAAAGATTGGGTTCAGCCAAAATCTTTACCAAACTCGATCTCCGTGGGGCCTACAACTTAATTCGCATTAGAGAGGGAGACGAGTGGAAAACGGCCTTCCGTACCAGGTTCGGACATTTCGAATACTTCGTCATGCCCTTCGGCCTGTGCAATGCACCGGCGACTTTTCAACATTTTGTCAATGACATTTTTCGTGACCTTCTAGATTTATACGTTATAGTATACCTGGACGACATCCTGATCTTCTCCCCCTCAGTTGATGAACACCGCAGGCATGTCAGGAATGTGTTAACCCGGCTCAGGCAGCATGGACTTTATGCCAAATTGGAGAAATGTGAATTTGAGCTCCAGAGCATTCAGTTCCTCGGCTTAATCATCTCTACCGATGGTGTTAAGATGGACCCTCAAAAGGTTGCAGCTATCCTGGACTGGCCCACTCCCTCCGATAGAAAAGGGGTCCAACGCTTTATCGGCTTTGCCAATTTTTATCGGAAATTTATAAGGGGCTTTTCTGCTATAATCGCCCCCATCACGGAACACGAAACAGGGAAATCAATTCTGTTGGTCCCCTCAGGCACAATCGGCCTTTGGAAGGCTCAAGGAACTCTTTACGTCCGCTTCTATCCTGAAGCACCCAGACCCTGCTTTACCGTTTGTCCTTGAAGTGGACGCATCGGAGGTCGCGGTGGGGGCAGTGCTTTCTCAGCGACAAGGTGCCAAGGCTCTTCTTCACCCCGTGGCCTTCTTCTCGCGAAAACTCTCCGATGCAGAGAAAAATTATGATGTAGGAGATCGGGAGTTGCTGGCCATTAAAGCCGCGCTTGAAGAGTGGCGCTACTTATTGGAGGGGGCTGCTCACCCCATTTTGGTCTACACGGACCATAAGAATCTAGAGTACTTGAGGTCAGCCAAGAGATTGAGACCACGGCAGGCAAGGTGGGCTCTGTTCTTCTCTAGATTCCAATTCCACATAACGTACAGACCAGGTACCAAAAACACCAAACCAGATGCATTATCTCGTATGTTCCATGACTCCAGGGAACCTTTGCCTCCAGACACCATTCTTCCGGCTGGAAACTTCCTGCTTCTTCAAGGAGATCTCATATCACGAATTAAACAGGCCTCAAGGAATTGGTCCCCTCCCGTGGAAGTTGATGTAAGCTCGCAAGACGGCCTGTTCCGATACAAGGACAAAATCATGGTCCCAGAGGATCTGAGGATTGCTGTACTGGAACTCTGTCACGACCACAAATTGGCTGGGCATTTCGGTGTGTTGAAGACAACAGAGCTGGTACAACGTACCTTTTGGTGGCCCCAGCTGGTAACCGACTGCAAGAGTTTTGTGGAGTCTTGTATCACCTGTGCTCGGAGCAAGAGCAGTCGAGTGAAGGCCTGGGGTCTATTAAGACCCTTACCCGTGCCGGAAAGGCCATGGAAAATGATCGCGATGGACTTCATCGTTGAGCTCCCGCCGGCAGAAGGCTACTCCACCATCTTTGTCATTGTAGACAGACTCTCCAAAATGGCCCACTTCCTACCCATGAAGGGTACCCCATCAGCTTTGGAAACTGCAAAAATATTCATTAAGGAAATTGTACGTCTACACGGAGTCCCCTCAAGTATAGTATCTGATCGGGGGGTACAGTTTACTTCCAGGTTTTGGAAAGCTCTCTGCAGATCTCTTGAGATAGAATTGGCATTCTCATCGGCCTACCACCCCCAGACAAATGGGCAGACGGAGAGAACTAATCAGACTCTAGAACAGTATCTCCGATGTTTTTCTGCTTTCTCACAAAATGACTGGGTCTCTCTTCTGCCTATTGCCGAGTTTGCCTATAACTCTGTGCATTCGGCCATCAAGCAAACACCATTTTTTGCAAACTATGGTTTTCACCCATCCTTTTTAACCAGCTCCTTACCTGAATGTGCGATTCCTGCAGTCTCTGAAACTATGAACTTCTTCATCAGTAACAACAAATTATTGCAGGAAACCATGGCTAAAACCCAAGAGTACAATAAGAAGATGTATGACAAGAAGAAGCGAGGACAATTGTTGTTGGAACCTGGCAACCAGGTCTGGCTGTCTACCAGTAATGTAAGGATGGCCTGTCCCTCGAGGAAGTTAGGTCCCAGGTTCATGGGTCCCTTTTCAGTCAAGAGGAAGATCAATGATGTGACCTATGAGCTGGACTTACCTAACTCACTGAAGATTCATCCGGTCTTTCATGTGTCTCTACTTAAACCCGTTACCCCCAATTCCTTCTTGGGTCGCAATACTGGCCCGCCTGAACCCGTAATTATCGACAACGAGGAAGAGTTTGAGGTGGAGGCAATTTTGGATTGCAGGAAGAGACAAAACCAAATCCAATATTTAATCAAGTGGAGGGGGTACGGACCAGAAGATAATTCTTGGGAGCCGGAGGGTAACTTACACGCTGAAGAACTCTTGAGGGATTTTCGGAACACCCATGCGGATAGACTGGCCCGGCTGGGCATCCGGAGGCTGCCCTTAAGGAGGGGGCATTGTCAGAGAGGTTCTCGGTTCAGGACACTTGCTGGGCACTCTAGAGGGCGCCGGTTGCCTATTTAAGCTGATGGGATGCTGTGCTCAGTGCTGTCCGATCATCAGCTTCCTGTTTCCGAACTTCCTGTTTCCTGTGTATTGCTCTGATCTCCCTGTGACCCGGCTTGTTTACTGGATTCTCTCTCTCTGCTATCTGCCTGCAAATTGACCCTGGCCTGCCTCTGATGTTGAACCTGCCTGACCCCTTGTACCGTGCTGATTGCCTATTGCCAAAACCTGCCTGTGACCTGAACCTTGTATCTGCCTGCTCCCTTTGTACCGTGCTGACCGCCTGCTGCCAACTTTGCTAGTGACCGGATCTGCCTGCTCTGCACCTGTTAGCTGATCTCCAGCCTACCTATTACCACCTGCCAGCTTGTGTCAGGATCCTGAGCCTTATTCCTGCAAACCACCCGCCAGGCTCTTATACCATTCTGTGCTCCTGTGCCTTCTGTGTACTCTATCAGGGGCCAGGAACCAGATACGTACGGGAGGCCATCCTCTGCTACATCGGGTTCGTCAGTCTGGTACGGGTAAGTCTGACAGCACAGTGTTCAGTTAAAGCTACCTGTAGAAGATTGGTGGTGTTTTCCTGATCCTATCACTACCGCAGGCAGCTAAATTATTTACACGTTAGTGTAGTGCGACCTCCTCACAGTGTTCAGCTAAAGCTACCTGTAGAAGGTTGGTGGTGTTCTCATACTACAGGCAGGCAGTTGATTTTGCTAGCTGCAGTATCAGTATATATATATATATATATATATATATATATATATATATATATATATATATATATATATCCCAGCTTAGTGCAGCTACAGGCCACTAGTATGTCTGGAAGGGCAACAAGGAGAGGCAGACAGTCACAAGCCAATAATAGAGGGCAAGCAGGCTCTGTGTCTAGAGGCAACAGTGCTGGTCCTGGTCGTGGAGACGGTGCATCCTCATCAGCACATGGCCGTGGGACATGCTTGGCCTTTTTTCCAGCAGCTGGCCGTGTTGAGCCACAAAATGCGGAAGACTTTGTCGAGTGGATGACCAAGCCGTCCTCATCCTCCTCATCCTCTCTCACTAATGCTCAGGGTACTTTGTCTGGCAAAGCAGCTGCCAACGCGGCCTTTTCCCTCGGCTCAATGGCATCAGTGACTCCTTCCCTAGCCCCACCATGTCCTCCTGAGTAGTCCCTCGAACTGTTTGACCACAGTGTTGGGTACATGCTCCAGGAGGATGCCCAGCATTTAGAAGGCTCTGATGATGATACTGAGCAAGATGAAGGCAGTAACGTGAGCACGGACAGAGGGGGTGCCCAAGAAGGACAGCAATCTGGCAGTCATGCTCCCCCCTGCTGCAGCATACTGCCAGGTTTGCTCCAGTGATGAGGAGGGAGGGGATGATGAGGTCACTGACTCAACGTGGGTGCCTGATAGGAGAGAGGAGGAGGAGGAGGCACATCACCAACGAGGCAGGATGCCCTCCAGGGGCCAGCCTAAGGGCAGCACACTGACTGCATCACACCGCCAAGCTCTGCATGTGCAGGGCGCTGCTGTCTCTGCACGTTATTCTAAAAGTTCTTTGGTGTGGGCCTGTTTTGAGACGAATGCATCAGATCGCACCGCTGCTATTTGCAACATATGTCTCAAACGTATCTCGCGTGGCCAAAACATCTCCCGCTTGGGCACCACATGCTTGACCAGACATATGTTGACCTGCCATGCAGTTCGTTGGCAAGCGTATCTAAAAGACCCACACCAAAGAACAAAGAGGACCTCTTCTTGCTCCTCATCAGCTGAAATCTCCAACCCCACTATACCTTCAGTCCTCTCTGAGACCTGCACTAAGAGGAATGAAGGTGTAGAATTAGGTGTGTCACAGCCAAGTACTTGTGGGTAATCTGCTTTCGGTACACCGATGTCAGATTGTACCAGGCAAATTTCCCTGCCCCAACTGCTGCACCGCCGAAAGAAGTTCGCTCCCAGCCATCCACATGCCCAGCGGTTAAATGCTAGCTTGGCAAAATTGCTAGCACTTCAACTGCTACCTTTTCAGTTGGTAGACTCTGCCCCCTTCCGTGAGTTTGTGTAATGTGCGGTTCCTCAGTGGCAGGTACCTAAATGCCACTTTTTCTCACGGAAGGCGATTCCGGCTCTCTACCAGCATGTGGAAGGCAATGTCTTGGCCTTGCTGGACAGTGAAGTCAGTGGTAAGGTGCATATTACCACTGACTCATGGTCCAGCAGGCATGGGCAGGGACGTTACCTAAGTTTCACGGCGCATTGGGTCACTCTGCTGGCAGCTGGGAAGGATGCAGGACAAGGTGCAGTAGTGTTGGAGGTTGTTCCGCCACCACGCCTCCAAAATGCCACTACTAATGATTGTGACACACCTCTCTCCTCCACCCCCTCCTCTTCTTCTTCCTTCATGGCCTCTTCCAGTGCTTTGTCCTCGGAACCAGTGGTGCTCCATAGGCATTCAAGGGGCTACGCAAGTACGCAGGCCAAAAGATGCCATGCGGTGCTTGAGCTGGTGTGCTTGGGGGACAGGAGCCACACTGGGGAAGAGGTTCTGTCAGCTCTGCAGAGGCAGGTTCAGAGGTGGTTGACGCCATGCCAACTTAAGGCAGGAATGGTGGTTTGCGACAATGGCACCAACCTCTTCTCCACCCACGACAGAGACAACTGACCCATGTCCCCTGTTTGGCTCACATCCTTAACTTGGTGGTGCAGCGGTTCTTGGGCAGGTACCCGGGCTTACAGGATGTCCTGAGGCAGGCCAGGAAAGTCTGTGTGCATTTCCGCCGGTCATATAATGCCAGTGCTCAGCTGGCAGACCTCCAAAAGGAATTTAACCTGCCCAAGAACCGCCTAATCTGTGACATGCCCACCAGGTGGAACTCAACGTTGGCCATGCTGCAGCGGCTGCACATGCAGCAGAGGGCCATCAATGAGTACCTGTGTGATTATGGCACCAGGACAGGAATAGGGGAGCTTGTTTTTTTTTTTCCCCATGCCAGTGGGCCATGATCAGGGATGCATGCACTGTCCTCTCACCATTTGAGGAGGCCACGAGGATGGTGAGCAGTGACAGTGCATGCATCAGTGACACTGTCCCCCTTGTCCACCTGTTGGAGCACACGCTGCGTGGAATAATGGACAGGGCACTTGAGGCAGAACAGAGGCAGGAAGAGGAGGACTTCCTTAGCTCTTAAGGCCCCCTTTATCCAGACAGTGTTCCTGCGTGCCCGCTGATCACACAGGAAGAGGACGAGGAGGAGGAGGAGGAAGAGGATTGTGTCAGTATGGAGGTGGAGCCTGGCACTCAGCATCAGCAGCAGTCTTTAAGGGATCAGTCCCATGAAACACATGGACTTGTATGTGGCTGGGAGGAGGTGGCTGCGGACCATGTCGTCCTTAGTGACCCAGAGGACTCCGGACCGAATGCCTCAGCAAACCTACGCTGCATGGCCTCCCTGATCCTGCAAAGCCTGCAGAAGGATCCTCGTATTCGTGGTATCAAGGAGGGGGATCGTTACTGGCTGGCAACCCTCCTTGATCCACGTTACAAGGTTAAGGTTGCGGACCTTATCTTGCCGTTGCAAAGGGAGCAGAGGATGAAACATCTTCGGGAGGCCTTGCAGAAAGGTCTGTGCAACACATTCCCAGAGACTGGGAGGTTACAAACTCCTGTTTCTGGACAACGTGTTGCTGAGGCTTTGGTCAGTCAAAGAAGGATCGGTGGAGAAGGTGGCCATCTGACCGATGCGTTCAGACAATTTTTTAGTCCGCAACCCCAAGGTATGATCGGTTCCAGCAACCATCGCCAGCATCTGTTTAACATGGTGCAGGAATACCTAGGGGCAAGATCTAACTTGGACACCTTTCCCACCGAAAATCCTCTGGGTTACTGGGTCTTGAGGATGGATCACTGGCCAGAGCTTGCACAGTATGCAATTGAGCTACTGGCCTGTCCTGCATCCAGCGTTCTTTCGGAACGCACATTCAGTGCTGCTGGAGGCTTTGTAACTGATCACAGGGTGCATCTGTCCACCGACTCGGTCGATCGACTGACCTTCATAAAAATGAATCAGTCTTGGATCACCATCAGCTACCAAGCACCTGATGCTGATGTAACCGAATAATTTTTTTTGAAATGTCAGATCCCTTCAAAGACTGCCTATGCTGAGTGACTATCCTGTTATGCTGAGTAATTATCCTCTTCCTCCTCAATGATCATGCTGATAGCTTGTAAGAACATTTTTGGTTCTGGGTGCCGCCACCAGTGCCTAAGGCCCAATTTTTCAGCCCCTGTTTAACAGGGGTGTATAATTACAATTTTTGATGCAATACTTTGCAGCAGGGCTCGTTCCTGCGTTCCAACTAGAGTATGTGTGAGGGGTTGCAGTGTTGTGGCACCAGCACCAGTGCCTAAGGCCCAATTTTTCAGCCCCTGTTTGACAGGGGTGTATAATTACAATTTTTGATGCAATACTTTGCAGCAGGGCTCATTCCTGCGTTCCAACTAGAGTCTCTGTGAGGGTTTGCAGTGTTGTGGCAACAGCACCAGTGCCTAAGGCCCAATTTTTCAGCCCCTGTTCAACAGGGACATGTAATTAGAATTCTTGATCTAATATTTCACAGCAGGGCCTGTTTCTGCGCCCACCAAGATTAACTGTGAGGACTTACAGTGTTGTGGCACCAACACCACCACCAAAGGCCCAATTTTTCAGCCCCTGTTCAACAGGGGCATGTAATTACAATTCTTAATCGAATATTTCACCGCAGGGCCCGTTTCTGCGCCCACCAAGATTAACTGTGAGGACGTACAGTGTTGTGCCACCAGCACCACCACCACCACCACCACCAAAGGCCCAATTTTTCTGGCCCTGTTCAACAGGGGCATGTAATTACAATTCTTGATCTAATATTTCACAGCAGGGCCCTGTGAGGGCTTACAGTGTTGAGGCCACAACAACACCTAAGGCCCAAATTTCTGCTGAGTATATAGGGCAGGCCCCTACTTTCAAACATCCAACTTACAAACGACTCCTACTTGCAAACGGAAGGAGACAACAGGAAGTGAGATGAAATCTACCCCATAGGAAGGGAAATTCTCTCCTGTAAGAGTTAATATGGGAAAAACTTTTCTCCTTTCCACTGATGTATTATCAATAATCCTTGTTTCACTAAAAACCCTAAATTTTCAAAAAACGTTTGTCATTGGGATAAAAAGTGAGGTGAAATCTTCTGAAGAGGAGCACAGACAGCAAAACAAATGTCACAGGGGTGATAACACTTCCCTATGTTTTCCAAAAAGCTTAAAAACAGATTTTTTGGCTGGAGCTACACTTTAAAAATGTACCAGTTCAAAATTACAAAGAGATTCTACTTAACAACAAACCTACAGTCCCTGTCTTGTTTGCACCGCCTGTATACTGCTGTTCAGAGTATATAGGGCCTGGGGGCCCCACGCCTTTCCTTTTTTTAATCTGGGTGCGGGGTTCCCCTTAATATTCATACAGGACCCAAAGGGCCTGGTAATGGACTGGAGGGTACCCATGCCATTTGTCTCACTGATTTTCATCCATATTGCCAGGACCCGACATTACATTAAAGCCGCAAGCAGTTTTAAATGACTTTTTTCCTTTAAAAACGTCATTTTGTGCAGGGACTGTTCTAAGCACGCCACTTTGTAGGCATACTATAGACACCCCCCAGGTACGATATTTAAAGGAATATTTCTCTTTTTTTTTTTTTTTTACTTTAAGCATCATTAAAATCACTGCTCCCGAAAAAACGGCCGTTTTTAAAAGTTTTCTTTGCATTGATACATGTCCCCTGGGGCAGGACCCGGGTCCCCAAACCCTTTTTAGGACACTACCATGAAAATTAGCCTTTAAAATTAGCACTTTTGATTTTGAACGTTCGAGTCCCATAGACTTCAATGGGGTTCTAACGTTCGTGCAAATTTTCGGTCCGTTCGCAGGTTCTGGTGCGAACCAAACCGGGGGGGGTGTTCGGCTCATCCCTACTCTTGTGCCCACACTCACTAGAAAACATGAACCCCATGCATAAGCATGGGTGTCAGGTGCAATTTTAATGCTGGTATATCCAATTGGATTGTCAGTAGGGCAGAAGGTGATATCCGATATATTGGATATACCAGCATTTAAGACCCCTTTCACACTGAGGCAGTTTTCAGGCGTTTTAGGGTTAGAAATAGCCTCTAAAAAGCTCCTGAAAACTGCCACCCATTCAGAGCAATGAGTGCTTTAACACTCGGGCGGTGAGCTTGCAGAATGTTGGAAAAAGTCCTGCAAGCCGCATCTTTGATGCGGCTTGGGAATGTTATAAGTAGCGCTCCCAAAACGTCCCTGCCCATGAAAATTAATAGGCAGTACTTCTAAAGCGCCTTAAAAGCACTTTGAAAGCACCACAAAACTGGACTTTTTTCCCATTTTTTTAAGGTCACGTTGTCATGTAACCTTAAAAATCCACCCCGCTAGCGCCAAAAAAGCACAGCTAAAACGCTGCTAAAGCACCACAAAAACAACCAGCGCTTTAGCGCTGTTTTAGTGGCGCTGCAATGTGAAAGGGGTCTAAAGTGCACCTGACCCACATTGTGATTGATTGTGTCTGTACTGCACAAAAGTATTTTTAAGCACGAGAGACTGCACTGGTGGAACCACACTAAACAATACGAATGAAACAAGTGTGAATGATTATTTGTTACTTATCTGTTTTTGCAGTATTTCAGATGATAATGAGGACTATGATAACTGTATACCCACTTCCCGCCCGGCCTATAGCAGAATATTGGCCGGGAAGTGGTTCAGTTATCCTGACTGGGCATCATATGACGTCCAGCAGGATAACAAGCCAGCGCCCACCCACGGGGGGCATGCAGCACGGCGATCGGTGGTGTGGTGTGTCACTCTGACACACCGCATCTCTGATCGTGGTAAAGAGCCTCTGATTGAGGCTCTTTACCATGTGATCACCTGTGACCAATCACAGCTGATCACAGCGTGAACCAGTAAGTGCCGGTTCGCGCTGATAGGGAGAGCCGATCGGAAGCTCTCGTGTCAGAGGGTGGTGTGCACTGATAATCAGCACATTGATTATCAGCGTAGCCCCCATCAGCGGTGCCCACCACAATGCCAATCAGTGCCCACCAAAATCCCAATGAGTGCCCAACCAAATCGCCAATCAGTGCCCATCAAAGTGCCAATCAGTGCCCACCAAAAGTGCAAATTGGTGCCCATCAGTAATGCCTGTCAGTGCCCTTCACAGATGCCAATCAGCGCCCAACAGTAATGCCTGTTATTAGCTCCTCATCAGTGCTGCCTATATGTGCCATCTATTAGTGTCCATAAGTGCCACCTATCAGTGCCCATCAGTACCCATCAGTGCTGCCTATCAGTGCCCATCAGTGCCACCTATTAGTGCCCATCTGTGCCCATCAGTGGCGCCTATTAATGCCCATCAGTGCTGCACATCAGTGCCGTCTATCAGTGCCCATAATTTCTACATGTTAGTTCCTCCTCATCAGTGCCCATCAGTGGCACCTTATCAGCGCCACCTCCTCAGTGCCTATCAGTGCCGACTCATCAGTGCCCATTAATGCAGCCTCATCATTGCCTATTAGTGCAGCCTCATCAGTGCCCGTCAGTGAAGGAGAAAGCAAAATTTTATAACAGAAACAAATAAAAACTTTTTTTCTTTTAAATGTCAGTCTTTTTTAATTTGTTTAGCAAAAAAATAAAAAACCCAGTGGTGATAAAATACCACCAAAAAAAAGCTCTATTTGTGGGAAGAAAATTATAAGAATTTAGTTAGGGTACAGTGTTGTATGACCGCACAATTGTCATTCAAAGTGTGACAGTGCTGAAAGATGAAAATTGTCTTGGGTAGGAAGGGGATAAAGTGCCCAGTATTGAAGTGGTTAAAATATCATGGACTATATATGCTACTTTATCTATATAATATCTATGCATTCTTAAAGGACTAATGTCATTAGTGTTGGATGCAGCACTTGGAGTATTATTGTGATCACTTATGAATGCACATAAGGAGATATGAACATTACTATTTATCTATGCACACCAGATATAGAAATTTAAAGGGGTAGCTTCATGAGTACTGTTTGTAGTAGGTGCATGCCTTAGTAAAAGCAGCAAACCCATATCAAAATGTAATAGATTATCACTGCATATGCACATAATTCAGTTACTTTGTTCATCATTTTAATAGTTAATTTTAGATCTGAACACATGAGAGACATATAGGAAAACACCAAATAGTATCACCCCAGGTTAGCACATTCAAAGGAAAGGGGCAGTGCTGTAACCTTTTGGATATATCCAAATTATGTTAACAATTAGACAAAATATTTTTTTAAAGAAAAAAATTTACATGTTAAAAAATTTCCAGAGCCTATTTTAAAGAGGAAAACATAACTTTACAAACTTGATACAATTTCATCTGCCTATATTTTATTCACCTCCAGTCAGTAGTGTGCCCTTTATCAAGAAGTCACAGAGTCTATTTATAAAATATAATGACTTTCTATATTTCACACTTGTGCTTCATGAACAAAAAACAATATGTTTTGAACTTTACAAAAACAAATATGACTTTGATGGATAAAAAGGGATATCAACTGCATCTAAGAATGAAGAAAAACTACAAAAAGCATTAAAAAGTAAAAAGAAATAGTTCTCAGTACTATTAAAAAAAACTGACTATAAAACCTCCGGCAAAACTGGAAAAAATAAACTGCATAATATTTATTTAGTTATGACAGAATCTAGCTTACATGATACAGTGGGATCCTTTGATACAGGATGTTCTGGTTTTGCTTGGAGCAAAGCAAAACATTAAAAACGTAGTTACCTTTCTGCATTTACAGCCTGCTTTTCCTTATTTTTAATTTATTCCTAAAGACATAATAATAACTAGCTCCTGCGTTTCACTGATCTGCAGACAGAAATACACATTCCATCAAACAGAAAATAAGTGCCTAGATTAAAATAGAAAGTGTATACTTGTCTTCCTAATTTATTATAGTTTATGTAACGGAAAACTGTTGTGAGAAAATTATGAAGTCTGACAAGGCTTGTCTGTCTGCCTTTGGATTTAATATTTTCTCACTGATTTGGAACAAGCATAAAAATAAAAAGCAAGAATTATGAACTCTATGACCTGAAAGATAAAATGGTGTCAAAATCTGTTCTTGGGATCTTTGAAGTGGTATTTTGTTTTGCAGAAGGGGAGTCATAATGCGTAGCCTACGGCTGCTTCATGTAAACATACAACAATTTTATACATGTGTACTCCTAAGGATGTATAATTATGAATGCTCTGATTGGCTGAGGTGATCTCTGCCTCAGAGGAAGCTTTGTGTTCATTCATAGAATGAAAATGTCACGCTTACCCCTAACACAGGTGGTCAGACACTATAGCTGGCTACTGTGTTCTTCACCTATAGCAGCCCGTTTGCCATAATGCAAGGAGGCTTACCAGTACACGGTTGCCCCCAGGAGTTGCGGGAGCTGAGCAAAGCAAACAGGTACTTGCGGTTGGCAGACAGGCAGAGTGGTTCAATGACAGTCTAGGTAAAAGGCAGGCAGCGTTCAGAGAATAGTTGTTATCTGATCCAAGGTCATACACATGGAAATCCAATCTAGCAGAGCAGGGCAGATGGACAGGGTGCTTGATCAGGTAATACACACATTATCATACTATGTCACAAGCTTAACCACTTGCCGCCGAGTGTATGCAGATGTGCGGCCTCGGCTTTTGGGAGTTATACCAGGATGATGCCCGCAGCTACCGTTTTTTTAGAGCGGGCGATCGCCTTTCCAGAGATAACAACCAATGCGGCTAAAAGCCACTTGGCTGTTATACCAGAGGAGCGGTATAACAGCGCCTCCCGCCGCTCTCAACGGGCCTCCTGTCCCACCGGGAGACCCGATCAACAATCCGATGCCTCCAGCAGCTAGGGACAGACTGGAACGAAGCTGGAAAAGACTTTGTTCCAGTCTCCTGATTGTAAACACTGAAGCAACGTCATGACATCACTTCCCGTTTACTCGGCTGCCAATGGCGCCGGTTTTAAAAAAAATATACAGTGTTCAGAATCGCCAAAAAGTGCAAAGGAGGGATCGGGGGTCTTTTACTTCATAAAGAGTATCTGTCACCACCTACTACTGTCACAAGGGATGTTTACATTCCTTGTGACAGCAATAAAAGTGATCAAAAAACTATTTTTTTAAACACAATTTATTAATATAAAAATAAATAAAATAAATAAGAAAAACGTTTTTTTAAAGCCCCCCCCCCTCCCGTGAGCTTGCGCAGCAAAGAAAACGCATACGGAAGTCACGCCCGCATATGTAAACGGTGTTCAAATCACACATGTGAGGTATCGCCGCTATCGTCAGAGCGAGAGCAATAATTCTAGAAGAAAATATTACAGCGCACACATGCAAAAAAGACATTTACCTCCAGCAAGGCTAGTTTAAAAACACCTAAACATTTTCAAAAAATTTTTAGGGTGTGCCCCCCAAATATCTTGTTTGTATATTGTATGGATTCTGACCAAATCCCTTTGGGTGCGGAGCACCCCACTCCCTCACTAAGTACCTTTCATTAGTGTCCACTTGTGTCATGGGTGGAGACCTCAAGATTCTCCCATTTAGAACAGTGTATTGCTCTCATGGTTCAGAGATGCAGGATCTCCCAGTCCATGGATAGTGTAGGACCCACTAATCATGGGGTACTTTGTCGCAGTAAGTGGGCTTAGCACCATATAGCAATATGGTGTGACCAAATCCCCATATTTTTTTGAAAATGTTTTTTTGAAAATGTTTAGGTGTTTTTAAACTAGCCTTGCTGGAGGTAAATGTCTTTTTTGCATGTGTGCGCTGTAATATTTTCTTCTACTGTATGGTCTTATGGCTGCACCATCTTTAATGCATCTTTTAGGGTGTGCCCTCCAAATTTCTTGTTTGTATATTGTATGGATTCTGACCAAATCCCTTTGGATGCGGAGCAACCCACTCCCTCACTAAGTACCTTTCATTAGTGTCCACTTGTGTCATGGGTGGAGACCTCAAGATTCTCCCATATAGAAGAGTGTATTGCTCTCATGGTTCAGAGATGCAGGATCTCCCAGTCCATGGATAGTGTGGGACCCACTAATCATGGGGTACTTTGTCTCAGTAAGTGGGCTTAGCACCATATAGCAATATGGTGTGACCAAATTCCCATATTTTTTGAAAATGTTTTTTTGAAAATGTTTAGGTGTTTTTAAACTAGCCTTGCTGGAGGTAAATGTCTTTTTTTGCATGTGTGCGCTGTAATATTTTCTTCTACTGTATGGTCTTATGGCTGCACCATCTTTAATGCATCTTTTAGGGTGTGCCCCCCAAATATCTTGTTAGCAATAATTCTAGCACTAGACCTCCCCTGTAACTCTAACCTGATAACCGTAAAAAAAATTTAAAGCGTCGCCTATGGAGACTTTTAGGTACTGTAGTTTGTCGCCATTCCACGAGTGCGTGCAATTATAAAGCGTGACATGTTTGGTATCTTTTTACTCTGCGTAACATCATCTTTCACATTATACAAAAAAATGGGCTAACTTTACTATTTCTTTTTTTTAAATTCATGAAAGTGTCCCTTTTCCCAAAAAGTTGCGTTTATAATACCGCTGCACAAATACCGTGTGACATAAAATATTGCAACAATCACCATTTTATTATCTAGATTCTCTGCTAAAAAATTACATATAATGTTTGGGGGATCTAAGTAATTTTCTAGCAAAAAATAGGGATTTTAACTTGTAAACACCAAATGTCAAAAATAGGCTTAGTGATGAAAGGGTAGACTGAAGGTTTGGCTGGCTTAAATAAGGTCTGGTCTCCACCCAGAGTCTGGCCACAATCAATCACCCTGCAGGTGGACAGACAGACAAGGAGAATGCCATAGCCAAAACCAGAATGCTGGAACCAACAGCTATGATGGAGCAGGAGCGCATACACTCCTGTATATCAAAAATTATGTGCAAGTGAATGTGAGATAACCAGAGGGAGGAGGCGGAGGCGGACATCATATCACAATTTGGATTAGCGGCAAGGATGGGAAGTGTCATTATAATGGGGATTTTAATTATCCAGACAAAGACTGGGTGGAAGGAACGGTGCATTAATCTAAGGCTTGCCAGTTCCTAAATATCTTGCAGGACAATTTCATGGGTCAGATGGTAAATGCAACAACTGGAAACAAAAGCTTTACTAGACCTACTGATTACCAACAATATAGAACTGATCACGGATGTGGAAATACGGGGCAATTTAGGAAACAGCGACCACAGGTAAATAAGTTTCAGTATAAATCACACAAATAGGAAACATAAGGGGAATACAAAGACCCTGAATTTCAAAAGAGCCAACTTCCCTAAACTACGATCCTTGCTAGAAGATACTAAATGGAAGACGGAGGAAAAATGGGTATGCTTTGAGAGCATATTAAATAAGGGTATTAGCCAGTGCATCCCAATGGGAAATAAATTTAAAAGAGCTAATAAAAGTCCTGGGTGGCTTAACTCCAATATAAAAATGCATTTAAAGCAAAGGAGAAGGCCTTCAAAAAATACAAGGCTGAGAGATCATCATCAGCATTCCAACTTTACAAAGAATGTGATTGTAATGAAAGGGTGCATTTAGGGCGGCTAACATAGAACATGAAAGGCACTTAGCAGAGGAGAATAAAAAAAATCCCAAGAAATTCTTAAGTACATAAATAATAAGAAAGGGAGGTCAGTTCATATTGGTCCCATAAAGAATGATGAAGGGAATCTGGTTACTAAGGATGGAGAGATGGCGAGGATATCGAATTTATTCTTCTCCTCAGTCTTCACAAGGGAATCAGGGGGCTTCAGTAACCAAAACTGCAATGTTTATCCTCATGACATGTCACACGGAAACTCCCTCATGGCTAACAGAGGACAGAATTAGAAATAGACTTGAAAAACTTAACATTAATAAGTCACTAGGACCTGATGGCTTGCACCCGAAGGTCCTTAAGGAACTCAGTTAAGTAATTACCAAACCATTGTTTCTAATTTTTACGAACAGTCTACTGACTGGAATGATACCAGCTGATTGGAGAAAAGCCAATGAAGCACCAATATTTAAAAAAGGGCCAAGGTACATGCCTGGGAATTACAGACCAGTTATTTTAACATCAATTGTATGCAAGCTCTTGGAAGGGATGATAAGGGACTATATACAAGATTTTAGTAATGACAACAGTATCATTAGCAGTAATCAGCATGGATTCATGAACAATTGTTCTTGCCAAACCAATCTATTAACCTTCTATAAGGAGGGGAGCTACCATCTAGATAAAGGAAGGCCTGTAAATACCGTACCGGTGACCCCACAATAGGGACAAAACTTTTCTGTGAAAGGGAATTTAATAAGACACGTGCCCATTCACTAAAATTAGAAGAAAAGGGGTTTAACCTTAAACTGGATAGAGGGTTCCTTACTGTAAGAGTGGTAAGGATGTGGAATTCTCTTCCACAGGCAGTGGTTTTAGCGGGGAGCATCAATAATTTTTAAAAAATTTAGATGGGCACCTGAACGACCACAACATACAGGGATATACAATGTAATACTGGTATACAAGAAAAAGAACTGCTTCAGGTTTATGATGAGAGACTGAAATGGAGTATCTCATAAAGTGCCAGCCCCGGCCCGTCTCCATGGGAAACTTGTAAGAGAAAAAAGAAATGGCTGCACATACAGAAATCCTGATTGTCTTTTATTGTTTACAACGATAACGCCAAAGACACCAACATATGGTCACGTAGACGCGTTTCACACATACATCTTGTGCTTAATCATTACGTAATGATTAAGCACAAGATGTATGTGTGAAACACGTCTACATGATGACTGTATGTTGGTGTCTTTGGTGTTATCATTGTAATCAATAAAAGGCAATCGGGATTTCTGGATGTGCAGCCATATCTTTCTTCTCTTACAATGTAATACTGACATAAAATCACACACATAGGTTGGACTTGATGGACTTTTTTCAACCTCGCCTACTATGTAACTATATGTGACAGCAAGGCTGCCTATGAAGGGCTGAGCACCACTCAGCCTGACTCTCTTTTGTTTGTTGTGAGACAGGAAGTCACTGTCTTACAGCTGGAACCCAGCTGAGAGCCAGAGCAGTAGTTAGTGAGTGAAACAGTTTGTTTGGACCAGCTTGGTCCAAAAGAACTATTTAAAGTAACAGGAAACGTGGAGATCAGCTTTAAGTCTCCAATGGAGCAATAAAATGGTGAGGGAGTATGGGAAAAGTAAGTATGAGTGAATGAGGACATTTCTTACTACATAACTTGTCATTTTGCCCTGAATGAGCAAAGTCTTAAAAACATAAAATAAGTCTAAAAATCTCAAGTTTAATAAAGAAATTTTATATTTAAATGTCAAGGTGTCTGCCTGGAATCTAAAAATTATACATGACTAATGCCTCATACACAGGATCAGATAATAGTACGACTTATCGTTCGCATTTTTTTGCATAATATGAATACTCAACAGTGCATTTTGCACTCTACAAAGCGTACGATTTTCGATTATTTTTGTGTTTCCGATCCTGCATGGTGTTTGTTTAGTGGACACATACTGTACTGATTGAACGATTGACATTCGCTGGTTCGAGCAAAGTTTTCGTGTTTGTCCCTTTGGATATTGTTGGACGAACTATCATGATTGGCTGTCGAAAGCTGTGTACTAACGATCAGACTATGGTGCGATCAATTCGAAAGCGATTTTTATTATCCGATTATCTGATCGTGTGTACGAGGCATAAGACGGTTTTGTATACAGCTATAGTGCAGATTACCTCCTTACCTCCTATCAGCTGTACTAGGCTTATCAGCTAACATACGGTAAATCATGAATTTAAATATACCATAAGTTTAAAATAGTAAGATCCGCTAAACAGAAGGCTTCACTTAATCACTTTAGCTCCGGAAGATTTACGGCACTGAGTTACTTTAACTAACAGTTGCACGGTCGGGCAACACCGTACACAAATAAAATGAATGTCCTTTTTTCCCACAAATAGAGCTTTCCTTTGGTGGTATTTGATCACCTCTGCGTTTTTTATTCTTTGCGCTATAAACAAAAAACAACTGACAATTTTGAAAAAAAAACAATATTTTTTACTTTCTGCTCTGAAACACATCGAATGAGAAAATGTAAAAAATCAAATTTCTTCATCAGATTAGGCCAATATGTATTCTGTTACATATTTTTGGTAAAAAAAAAAAATCCCAATAAGCGTATATTTATTGGTTTGAGCAAAAGTTATAGCATCTACAAACTATAGTATATATTTTTGAAATTTTAATTTATTTTTCTACTAGCAATGGTGGCGATCAGCGACTTATAGCGGGATTGCCATATTGCGACAAAAAAGTTGGACTTCTAACTGACACTTTTGATACTTTTTTGGGAACCAGTGACACTAATACAGTGATCAGTGCTAAAAATATGCACTGTCACTGTGCTAGTGACACTAGCTGGGAAGGGGTTAACATCATGTGTGATCAAAGGGTTAACTGTGCGCCTAGCTGGTGTTTCGGTGTAATGGGGGAGGTGCTTTTACTAGTGGAAAGCATGGATCAGTGTTCCTGCTTTACAGGAACACAGGATCCATGTCTTCTGTACTGACAGAACAGCAATTTGCCTTGTTTACACAGGCAGATCGCTGTTATGCCTGTGTACAGAACGATCAGCGGGTGCTGGCAGACATCGGGTCCACAGGACCCACTGATATACTCCTGCTGTTCAGATTCACAGTGGGAGTGAGCCGGCAGGGGCACGCACTCGTGTCCGATACCCGGAAGTGCAGGATCACGTATATATACAAGATCCTGCAGTGCGTGACTGCCCTGTAGTAGTAAATGTGTTACAGGGCGGTCAGCAAGTGGATAATCTAAATTGGGGGACGGCAACAAGTCAACCTCAGACGGGTGCCAGGTATCTTCCTTGCTGACCCCAGACTTCTCCTCCCACATATGCAGAGCAGTGTACGGAAGGAACAGCTTAGTATGTTGCTTCTCTGACAGGCACAAAAAAGGGTAACCTGGACAGAAAGGGTGTCGGGAGTGGCATTTACTAGAACCAATCCCCTGTAGTTCCCCCTGCAGCAGCTGTAAGCCAACATCTCCTCCTCTCCCTCCCACCGCAGCTGCTGCATGGGGATACTACAGGGGATCAGTTCCAGTAAATGCCAGCCATGCTGTCCCTTCTATCTAGGTTCCCCTTCCTTCTCCTGGCCAGACCCCCCTGTGTGCTCCTCTGGTCCCCCCCCCCCTCCACGCAACACTGATAGATTCTTCTCCTCTCCGTCCGCAGGGCTTCTCCAGGGATATTTTCAGTATGAAAAGCAGGAAAAGGGGCCAGTAAATATTGCTTTTTCTGAATGAACACAGTGAGTGATCGCTACTGATCATTCACTGTGTTCATTTATGACTGAAGCATAGTAAGACTGTGCAAAGCTCTTCCTGTTCATTCATTATGTGCAGCTGAGACTGCAGAGGTGGAGATTGTTACAGTCCTCAGTATGCTTTTTCAGTCTCAAAATTGAGACATCAGAGGTCTGTTTAGATCCCTGCTTTTTCCTCAAAGTCCCTCCTTCAAGAAGGCTGTTAAAAAACAATAAAACATAATAAAAAAATAAAATTACAAAAAAAAATATTGACACTGTCCACTGCCCTACTAACACCAAGCTCTGCCATACTGACGTCATCCACTGCCATACTGACACCATATACACCTCTACTGACATTGTGCACTGCTCTACTGAAACCATCCCCTGCCCTGACACTGTCTCCTGCCCTTCTGACAATGTACACTATCCTAACTGACACCCTCCACTGCTCTACTGACTGACACTGTCAACTGCCCTACTGAAACCAACCTCTGCCCCACTGACACTGTCCACTGCTCTACTGACACCATCCACTGCCATACTGACACCTTTAACTGCTCTCCTGACATTGTCAACTGCCCTACTAACACCAACCTTTACCCCACTGACACCATCCACTGTCTTACTAAGACCATCCACTGCCCTACTGACACTGTACAAACACCCTCCACTGCTCCACTGACACTGCCTAAACACTGTCCACTGCCCTACTGATATGTTGCTCCCAAGACCTCCTGCTCTCTAGCTCCCTTGTCACCTCCTTCCATACTTGCCTCCAGGATTTCTCCTGAGCCTCTCTTATTCTTTGGAATTTCCTTCCCTAATCTGTACGACTATCTCCAACTCTATCCACGTTTAGGCGATCCCTGAAAATGTTTCTCTTCAAAAAGCCTATCCTGCCTCCACCTAACAACTGTACTGTCATTTTCTTCATCAGCTCAAACCCACTATTATTAACTTTTGTATCACTTGACCCTCCCTTCTAGACTGTAAGCTGTAATGAGCAGAGCCCTCTGATTCCTCCTGTATTGAATAGTATTATAACTGTACTGTTTGCCCTAACATTGTAAAGCGTTGCAAAAATTGTTGGCGCTAATTAACTCTTGTATTATACAGGGGTCCCCGGGTTACAAACAAGTTAAGGACTGTAGGTTTATTCTTAAGTTGAATCTGTTTGTACGTCGGAACAGGTAAATTTTTTAAGTGTAGCTCCAGCCAAAAAAACTATATTTCAGCTTTTTGGATACCATAGGGAATGGTTAACACTCCTGTAATGCCCCGTACACACGGTCGGATTTTCCGATGGAAAATGTGTGATAGGACCTTGTTGTCGGAAATTCCGACCGTGTGTAGGCTCCATCACACATTTTCCATCGGATTTTCCAACACACAAAGTTTGAGAGCAGGATATAAAATTTTCCGACAACAAAATCCGTTGTCGGAAATTCCGATCGTGTGTACACAAATCCGACGGACAAAGTGCCACACATGCTCAGAATAAATTAAGAGATGAAAGCTATTGGCCACTGCCCTGTTTATAGTCCCGACGTATGTGTTTTACGTCACCGCGTTTAGAACGATCGGATTTTCCGACAACTTTGTGTGACCGTGTGTATGCAAGACAAGTTTGACCCAACATCCGTCGGAAAAAATCCTAGGATTTTGTTGTCGGAATGTCCGAACAAAGTCCGACCGTGTGTACAGGGCATTACATTTGTTTTGCTGTGTGTGGCCCTGTTCAGAAGATTTCACCTCACTTTCTGTCCCAATGACAATTGGATTTTGAAAATTTTGGGTTGTTGTGGAAACAAGCCTTGGTGATAAGGCTTCAGTGGAGGTACCTTTTCCCCATAATAGCTCTTACAGGAGTGAATTTCCGTTCCTAGGGGTAGATTTCCTCTCACTTCCTGTTGTCTCCCTCCGTTTGTAAGTAGGAGTCCTTTGTAAGTCGAATGTTTGTAAGTAGGGGACCCTCTGTATTAATAATAATAATACTGTCCAATGCTCTACTGACTGTCACTGACCACTTTTAAGGTAGGTTTTTTCCAGTGAAAGTTTTTAAGTTTTCCTTAATAAAAAAGGAGCACCACAACCCATCCACATCATGTTGTTCAGGTAGATCCCCACCTCTAAAAGGTTCCCTACCCCTGATCTAAATAATCCTGAAGATTGCTGACAATGTATGTTTAAAACATGTATTCAATTTAATATTAAATATTGAACTAATATTATCTATCTATCTATCTATCTATCTATCTATCTATCTATCTATCTATCTATCTATCTATCTATCTATCTATCTATCTATCTATCTATCTATCTTTATTTATAATTGTATGATGATTGATACTGTACACATATCAACAACACTGTTTTACATTAAAATGTAGAAATATTTAGTTTTCTTTAAAATATTCATTATAGAAAAAACTGATTTAAAAAATAGACAGAAATCTAAAAGAGAAGGGGAAGAAAATAACCTGCATCTTTCCTTTATTGGCAATAGAAATAAAATGCCAAGGCAGAGTCAGTCATGGCTATGATTTCCACATTTTCATTGAAACTCAGTGCAATATCCCTTTGGGAAAATTTCTTTTTGGTGGAAGTATAAACCGGCAAATGAATAAACCGTACAATACATTTTTATTTCAAAGCAGGTGCTCACCTGTCTTTTCAAAGAATCATTATTATCAGTGGGAGCACAGCTCTATTCTCAATAAAGGTGAAACAGTGCTGGGAAATAACCAAGTTACTGTATGTGTGCTGCATCAGTAAAAAACACTCGAAGAAATTTATCATCCCGTGGCAAAGTGCTGAGCACTGTGGCTTATTCTAAAATTAACTTGTAATATCTTGGGAGTATTCCCATGCTAACCTATCACAGTATATTGGGGAAAGTACATGTCTGTTAAAGAAACCAAAGCACATTTCATTTTTAAATCACACATATTTTGGAATAATTTTGTTCAGTAATGATATTATATTGTCAATAGCCTGTGGCAGCAGCTTCAGGTTCAGGAACATTTTGCTATGAACTGTAAGATAAAGAATTAAAAAACAAATGTGCCAGCAAATGTTGGCAGGAGTGACATTGTTTGGAACACTTCATCAGCTGCTCTCAGTGTAAAAAGTAGATTCAAAGCTGCTGGTGCACTTGAAGCTAATCAGTCTTTTATCTATTGCTCCAAAAACATGTAGTCACCCCATGTCACTCTATAGATTCTAGAATGGTGGCTCACTGACTCTCTGACTCTCAGCTTCAGTGTTCTCATGTGTGGGGGTAAAACAATTGGAGGTGGTTTTTTTTGCAGTTGTATATGTAGCGCTGGTAGATTTTTAATCTACCGCTTATATGTAAATTTAGCGGGTCATCTGTTCTGTACATAGTTCAGATTTAATCTATGGATAAATTAGCTTCTGTTCCAGCTTTGGTTGTGTTGCGTGCAGTTCCCCTCCGTCGCCTGTAGATGTCGGTGTCACTACAGATCGGAGCTGGAAAGCAACAGACTGATGTGTATTGAGTGCTCTTCTTTCTCAGAAGTAACTCGGCAGAGGTTGTCCCCTGCAGTGCATTCTGGGAAGGAGTATTTAAGGGACAGACGCCATATTTCTTGGTCTCTTTCTTTCCACCTGTTGGCCCTCCTGGCCAACAGGTATGTGCTAGGAGTCCTACCTTGTGGTCCTCCGGGCTGGAGGACTGCGTTGCTGCAGCATGTAGGTGGGCCCAGAAGTCTGTCTGGGGCCTACTACAACTGCTGCGGAGATGGTCCTGTGCTGTCTGTCCTACGGGAAGAAGCTGGACAATTGAGAAGAATCCAGGGGAGGACCCGTCATGGAAGGATCATGTGGAGCGCTGGTCTGGAGAGGGGCCTGGTGACTCAGTTGGAGGACGCATCTTAAGTTAACCTACCACATAGTACTGCCGGGTCGGTTCTGGTACTGTGTTGCTACTACATACTGTGGCAGAGGATCGTACAGTTTGTTCTACCCAAGTCTGTGGCAGAGACTTTCTGTTCGTGCTGCGTTCCGGCTGCTAGGTCAGTGAGAGAGACCTATCCGGGGGGGCAAAGATCTAATCCTGAACTGAAGATACATTCATCCTTAAGATTTCAATTCCTTAGTGCTACACCAAGAAAAGGTATTTGAACTTCCCTGCAACTCTTCTACTACCTCTTTCCTGCTACTTCTTCCAGTTATCTCCCATTAAAGCTTTGGAAAAGTACTAAAGTGACTGGTGCCTACATTGTCAGATAATAAGCTCAACGTGGACTCTAAGTCTAGTATTGGTGAAACTACAAGTAAAAAGGCTCGTCCGGGATTGTTTACCGTTGCCTTAAGCAGGCCTGAGAAGTATTTCACCGGGAGTCTATGTTAAAAGAGGTTTCTGAACTTTATCACTTTCTCCAGGAAAAGAAGGGGTTAAATTGCAGGATTACATTTCTGACTGCGTAGGCTGCGGGTGAGACGTAAAAGCCCAGGAGCTACGTGATCAGAGGAACAAATGGGAGGAGCCACGTCTACTTGTTGCCGCGTGGGATGCACGTGTGTGTGTTGGCGCCAAAAGGAGAAGAGAGGCCTCGTGATCGTGTTGAGAGGATCAGAATGCAGCCATGTTGTCTTTTCCGTTGATACCGTCAACTATGGGGTCTAAGATGTTCCCTACAAGTACCGCTGCGGGTGCTATGCTAACCGGAACCCTGCTGATGGATACCGGCATTCGTTTGAAGCCTCAGGGGCAGTTCGTACTATACACTGTAGGAGATATTGAAGGGCTGGGCATGCTTTGCCACAAGTGTGAAGGACTGGCCATACATCTCTGTCCATTTGTTCGATGTTTGCAGTGCGGAGAATACTTATTCACGGTGGAGCAACCTACAATGTCGCCCCGTGCCTGCCCCAGAGACTACCCAAATCAGAGCCAGAGGAATATATGGATCTGGAGAAATCCACGTCAGGAACGGGTGAGAGATCAAAGGGGAACAGGTCTGAGACTCTTTGTAGATATTTGCCAGCGGAAGAGTTGAGAGACTCGGAGATAGATTCTGTCAAATCTCTCCGGTGATGATGATTTGTTTGAGACAATGTCACAGGAACTATTGTGGGCCCAAGGTGAAGAGGTTGCTTCTGCCCTAACTTTCTCAGAATGGATAGCCATGGATTCTGGGAAGTACTATTACAGAGACATTGTCTAAAGTTGCTTGAACTTGAGCTGATGCCCATTGTATCTATGGTGCGTAAATCACCAAATTCTTGTGTGCCTCCTGGTTTGGGGAAAAATAGAGCTTTACCTAGACTTGCCCGTTTACAGAGAGTGCTCATCAAACGTGTTGCTACAGAATATGGTCTGGAATTTCCCTACGTTACTCAGGACATTATGCAGGAAATTGAGGCCAACCGGGAACAGTGGTACCGTGAAGATGTCTGGGACTATTTGTCTGTACCAAAACCTTTCCGGAGAACTGGGTATTCTACTACTATGGATGAACGTTTCAATGGATGTTTGCTGCATTGGAACTATGGTCGGCACATCTATGCTGACAAGGTGGTCATTTGCAGACCTGGAAAAGATGACATTATGTATTTTATCACCACCGTGGATAAACAGGGGAAGAAACTGACATTAGCAGATCCCCTGTTTTATTGGTGATTATGCAAGTAGACTGTTGTCTTCTGTTTTGCTAAAAGAAAAAAAAAAAGAGAACTTTGGGGTATATAGTCAGATAGTGTCAGGGTTTAGAGAACTCTGTGGTCAAGAGACTTTATTCACCTCAGCGCTTCTATATCCAAAGACTTTTTGCTAGCTGGATTTTCTTTTACTGAAAAGATATAATTTGCTCAGAGATAGGGATGGACTTTTCAAGTTACTTTTAGTTCATTTAGAAGGAAAATATGTGGGGAAGAAAGTGTCATTCTCTGGGGAATGAGGCTTTGCTCCTAAATTGTTTAGTGATGCTACTGTACATTGTTGTGTGTGTGTTTAACTCTGTTCTTTTCAGGAACAACTAGATCTCTTATCAAGCTGTTAGGCTTTTCAGCTAGAGAAATAGTGGGGTTTTGCGATATTACTGATGTGAATATGTTGTTGTATAAATGTTTAAAGCTGTAACATTTCTTACTGCTTTTCTTCTTTCTCATCCAAGTTTTTCAAAGTTCAAACACTTACTCTCAGGCATGAGAGTTATATTTTGGCAGACGTTGAGGACAATGTCTATTGTAGTGGGGGGAGTATGTAGCGCTGGTAGATTTTAAATCTACCGCTTATATGTAAATATAGTGAGTCATCTGTTCTGTACATAGTTCAGATTTAGTCTATGGCTAAATTAGCTTCTGTTCCAGCCTTGGTTGTGTTGCGTGCAGTTCCACTATGTCGCCTGTAGATGTCGGTGTCACTACAGACCAGAGCTGGAAAGCAACAGACTGATGTGTATTGAGTGCTCTTCTTTCTCAGAAGTAACTCAGCAGAGGTTGTCCACTACAATGAATTCTGGGAAGGAGTATTTAAGGGACAGACGCCATATTTCTTGGTCTCTTTCTTTCCACCTGCTGGCCCTCCTGGCCGACAGGTATGTGCTAGGAGTCCTACCTCATGGTTCTCCGGGCCAGAGGACTGCATTGCAGCAGCGTGTAGGTGGGCCCAGAAGTTTGTCTGGGGCCTACTACAACTGCTGCGGAGATGGTCCTGTGCTGTCTGTCCTACGGGAAGAAGCTGGACAATTGAGAAGAATCCAGGGGAGGACCTGGAAGGCTCATGCGGAGCGCTGGTCTGGAGAGCGGCCTGGTGACTCAATTGGAGGACGCATCTTAAGTTAACCTACCACATAGTACTGCTTAAAGGTTCTGGTACTGTGTTGCTATTCATCGAAAACTACTACATCCTGTGGCAGAGGATCGTACAGTTTGTTCTACCCAAGTCTGTGGTAGAGACTTTCTGTTCGTGCTGCTAGGTCAGTGAGAGAGGCCTATCCAGGCGGGCAAAGATTTAATCCTGAACTGAAGATACATTCATCCTTAAGATTTCAATTCCTTAGTGCTACACCAAGAAAAGCTATTTAAACTTCCCTGCAACTCTTCTTCTACCTCTTTCCTGCTACTTCTTCCAGTTATCTCCCATTAAAGCATTGGAAAAGTACTAAAGTGACTGGTGCCTACATTGTCAGATAATAAGTTCAGCGTGGACTCTAAGTCTGCTATTGGTGAAACTACAGGTAAAAAGGTGACGGAAACACCCCGCTTTAAATCAGCAGCTCCACCGTGAGTTATTGCTACATATACAAAATAAAATGAATGCTTTAGTGATTACTTGTGTATTAAGCCAAAATATCAATATACTCTCTCCACCCTGGTCATTAGTTATCACTCAGTTAGCCTTCAAAATTTGTGCCATGTTCCATATTTTAACAATCTGGTGAATAGCACATACTACAAACACATAAGACAAAAAACGGGATACAAGTTAATAGTTACAATTCCTCCCTTATTTTTAAAAGAGGCTTACAGATTTTAATAAATTCCCCACCCCACAGATCCCCACAACCACCAGGCCGGGCTCATGGGAAAGAAACCCTTGTCCTCACCAGCATGGGGACAAGAAGTGCTATGCCAGGGGGGACAACCCCCCTTCCATGTTAAGGGCTTGTGGTCTCATATTGTTCAGGATGGGGAATGCATGCTCAGATAAGGGTTTGGTATGGATTTTGGGGGAAGCCACATTTTTTCTCTTGTTTTTTGCATAGGAATCGAAGGTGAGGCAGACTAGGCCTCCCCAACTTACACAAATACTTCATAGCTGCAAGACTGGCCCAACTTTCCACAATTTATTCCAGATATGAAAAACCTGACTGGGTGACAATCAAAAGGCAGGCCACCCCCTGCTTCACATTAGACTACCTCCTCTGGTGCCCTCAAAAGACCTGCCCTCCCATACTCTCACCCGTCTTGTCCCACACAAGACTCCATCTCTGGTTTCCACAGGACGCCCTCTCGCACACCTTTTCCACAACCCTGACTTCCCACCTGGATTAGACATTACAGCATTCAAGTGGTGGTTGGACAAGGGGTTATACCATATAGGACACTACTTCACCTCTAGCGGTCCCATTTCCCTCAGCTACTGTATCAACAACTTGGAGCTCCTGGATTTGGAAAGGTTCAGTTTCAGACAAATTTCCCACTTCTTACACAAAGCATGGAAGGACAAACCCCTTCCTCCCAATTTTACAGCTTATGAGATGTGGTGTGGACAAGCCATGGAGCAAAGAGGTGGCATCTCGGTGATGTACTCGGCCCTCACTCACCTCGGCCCTCACTCACCTTGTGAGGTGACGCAAGCACGTCGCTCTGGAGCGCCGTGCTTGCGTCACCTCGCATCGTTGTTGCTGTCTCAGTAGGACGGCTTCTGTCAGTGTGTTCACCGGCCGGAGCACCAGACATAACAGGCGCCCATTTCTGCCATCTATATGTGAGTGCATTATATGTTTCTTTTTAATCCTAATAAAATTGAAGGTTTTACACTATTGGAGCTCCTCTTATTTTTACATGCCACACTCATTTATCCACGATCTGGGAATGCCATGATGGGATCTGAGGTCAATTAGCTCCATTTGGTGTTTTTGGATATCTTATTACCACCAACAATTCCAGATTCTGGGTTTATTTGCTATGCTCCAGAGGGCATCTTCTATTCAGGCTTCCCCTGATCCTCTGTAGTGAGGGATCATGGAGTTCTGATAAGCGGCAACCCTCTATCATTGGTGGTGGACTGAGCACCAGTTTCTCTTCACACTATTGAAGACCGTATTTTTTGGATGGACTTTTTTATTACTCCACTAATTATAATTTAGTTCACGGACGTTTGGTCATCCTAAGCTTTTGGACATTTCACCACATGTAACTTATTCATATCACCATTTATTGATTCATTTTTATTTCACCTTTTTTTGTTTTGGTGTCACGCTACTGTTTGTTAATTCGTTCACATCATATGGTACATGTACATGGTACATTACTATTGTCATGGATTAATGTATGTATACATTATTATGCTAATGTTTAGCGCAATTCTATTTACTTTCCAAATTTAACACTGTATTTTTGTTGTGCAGAAGAATTGCTGCTTTTTTCACTTCATTATCTATAATATGTATTCATTTTTAGTATGGTTTGTGTTTAGGTACACAATTTAAATTCACCCTAGCGCAGTTTTTATCTTTTTTCTTTTAATATTATGTTATCACTCAGTCTGGTGATGTCACTGGGCTGTCTTACTGATACTGGGTGAACCCAGATAGTCCAGCCCTCCAACCAGGTTAGCCCAGGGTGGCCATGGCAGGGCTCGGGGGAGGCGGGTGGACTCCTCCTCTGGCACAGTAAGATCCCGTTAGGGGTGCCAGAGGCAGGGGGAATTCCGCTATTCCGGGGGTCTAGCCCCAAGTTTGACCCCTACCCATCTACACTTAATGTAGTATCAGTTTTTAAATAATTATTCAGACCGTTTACATTACATACTGTTACTCAGGGGGCCCTCTCCCCCGGAGTCATGTTAAATGTATTGATCGTACATGTTGTTTTTGCATATTGAAAATAAAAACATATTGATAGTAGGAATCGAAGGTGAAAGACGATTGTGCTTGGTGAATATGAGTCACTGGTTGCTAGAACACCGGTGGGTGCTGGCTTCCTAATGACTTCTTTGCAGGGAAAACTTCATTTTGAAAAATGCATTTCAGCAACAGGGTTGCTTTAAAACATGAATAAACATGGATGAAAAGCATAAGTAAATGCATTTTAAAAAGGTATGCATTAATAGGCGTCATAACAACTTGTTACGGCTTATTCATAAATGTAGAAGGGTCCTCCCTTAATCTGTAACAAATATGCATTGCATTTATAACTATTCATGTAAGGATTTATTTTGTCTATATTTTGACTTTGACTTTATAGATGACATTTGGTTAATTTTTGAAATAATCTTTGGATGAATCTATAAATTATATCTGACATTGTCAATATGCATTATAGTTATATCAGGCAGTAAGCTTACCAGTATGTGGTATAGGAAAATTAATAAGGTTTCTGTTTCCATCCAAAATCGCTCTTTATTTAGGTGTGTAAAAATAGATCTATTGAATGAAAACCATTGCTCATAGCTACTATTGAGTTCAGCTGGCTTATCCAAAATCTTATTGGCCCTTTTAAGCCCACTGGCCCTAACTCAAAGGTCATGCAGTGCATTATAATGTAATAAATCTCTTCCCAGTAAATCTTAAAAAAAATTAGCCAGCACTGGGAATCTCAGACCCATGGCAGCAGCATATCTGGTTCCCATCTCTAGTATTTATCAATCAAGCTTCTGACCTCTACAGTATATAGTCTTAATCACTTACATAGAATAGGTGTACAAATTAAATAAGTAATAAAAAAAGAATTTCCTATTTGCATTTTTGTTTTAGGTAAGAGACTCAAAGTACTGAAGCCAGGGGGTCAACGTGACAGCCAGACTATTACGAATTGTATGCGCTGTGAGCAGATGCAGCCTTCTTTAGGACACCTTAAAAATGAACTCTCTATCCCAAGCTGTTGAGATATCTCTGTCCACCTTTATTGAAAACTCAAATCCTCAGGGAAGCCTATTGGGCATTCGGCTAACACCGCATCCCCACATAATTATAACCTTTTGTACTTTTGTACCTCTTTATCCTCCCTATTAAAATGTAAGCTCTCATGAGCAGGCTATATATATATATATATATATATATATATATATATATACACAGTATCTCTGAAAAGTGAGTACACCCCTCACATTTTTGTAAATATTTTATTATATCTTTTCAACACTGACAACACTGAAGAATTTACACTTTGCTACAATGTAAAGTAGAGAGTGTAAAGCCTGTATAACAGTGTACATTTGTTGTCCCCTCAAAATAACTCAACACACAGCCATTAATGTCTAAACCGCTGACAACAAAAGTGAGTACACCCCTAAGTGAAATTGTCCAAATTGGGCCCAAAGTGTCAATATTTTGTGTGGCCACCATTATTTTGCAGCACTGCCTTAACCCTCTTGGGCATGGAGTTCAGCAGAGCTTCAAAGGTTGCCACTGGAGTACATCTTTCACTCCTCCATGATGACATCACAGAGCCGATGGCTGTTAGAGACCTTGCGCTCCTCCACCTTCCATTGGAGTAAGCCCCACAGATGCTCAATAGGGTTTAGGTCTGGAGACATGCTTGGCCAGTCCATCACCTTTACACTCAGCCTCTTTAGCAAGGCAGTGGTCATCTTGGAGGTGTGTTTGGGGTAATTATCATGTTGGAATACTGCCCTGCGGCCCAGTCTCTGAAAAGAGGGGGCTCATGCTCTGCTTCAGTATGTCACAATACATGTTGGTATTCATGGTTCCCTCAATGAACTGTAGCTCCCCAGTGCCAGGAGCACTCAAGCAGCCCCAGACCATGACACTCCCACCACCATGCTTGACTGTAGGCAAGATACACTTGTCTTTGTACTCCTTATCTGGTTGCCACCACACATGCTTGACACCATCTGAATCAAATAAGTTTATCTTGGTCTCATCAGACCGTAGGACATGTCTTCAGCAAACTGTTTGCAGGCTTTCTTGTGCATCATCTTTAGAAGAGGTTTCCTTCTGGGACAACAGCCATGAAGACCAATTTGATGCAGTGTGCGGCGTATGGTCTGAGCACTGAGAGGCTGACCCCCCACCCCTTCAACCTCTGCAGCAATGCTGGCAGCACTCATACGTCTATTTCCTAAAGACAACCTCGAGATATGACGCTGAGCACGTGCACTTAACTTCTTCAGTAAACCATGGCGAGGCCTGTTCTGAGTGAAACCTGTCCTGTTAAACTGCTGCATGGTCTTGGCCACCGCTACAGCTCAGTTTCAGGGTCTTGGCAATCTTTCAATAGCCTAGGCCATCTTTATGTAGAGCAATAATTCTTTATGTAGAGCAATAAAACTTTTGTTGCCAGCGGTTTAGACATTAATGGCTGTGTGTTGAATTATTTTGAGGGGACAGCAAATTTACAGTTATATAAGCTGTACACTCACTACTTTACATTGTAGCAAAGTGTCATTTCTTCAGTGTTGTCACATGAAAAGGTATAATAAAATATTTACAATGTAAGGGGTGTACTCACTTTTGTGAGATACTGTATATATACACACAGAGAGATATATTTCAAGCATGTCTTTCTTTTAAATTTGATGATTATGGCTTACAGCTAGTGAAAACCCAAAATTCAGTATCTCAGAAAAGTAGAATATTGTGAAAAAGTTCAATATTGTAGACTCATGGTGTTACACTTGAATCAGCTAATTAACTCAAAACATCTGTAAAGGTTTTCTGAGCCTTTAAATGGTGTCTCGGTCTGGTTCAATAGGTTACACACTTATGGGGGAGACTGCTGAATTGACAGTTGTATAGAAGACAGTCATTGACACCCTACACAAGGAGGGTAAGTCACAAAGGGTCATTGCTAAAGAAGCTGGCTGTTCACAGTGTGCTGTATCCAAGCATATTAATAGAAAGTTGAGTTGAAGGAAAAAGTTTGTTAGAAAAAGGTGCACAAGCAACAGGGATAACTGCAGCCTTGAGAAGATTGTGAAGCAAAGGCCGTTCAAGAATTTGGGGGAGATTCTGTCAGGAACCATGAATCAGACGGAGACAGAAAATGCAGTAAGCATCACACATTTTAATATATGGTAAAAATGGTACAAATAGTAAACGTAGTCAAAACATAGCCAGGGTACGGTAATCAAAGTGGGTAGTCTGTGCAAGCCAGTAAATCAGGAAGCCAGAGATCAGCGTAGTCAAACAGGATCAGGAACCAGAAGGGATGTCAGCCAGGCAAGTCTTTAACAGGAACACAGCAGAGAATCTTCAGATATGTTGACCAAAGCAAAGGCATGGGAGAACTGAACCAGACAGTATAAATAGCCAGAAGGGGCTGACTGACGAGCAGAAAATAATCACCAGGTGAGGCAATGTGAAATGATGAGTACTGGTAATTAACCAAAAGCTGAGCACTAAGAAGGGAGGCCTGAGCCCATCCCTGACAGATTCACAAGGAGTGGACTATGGCTGGTTTCAGTGGTTTAAGAGCCACCATACAAACAGATGTATCCAGGACATGGGCTACAACTGTTGCATTCCTTGTGTCAATCCACTCCTGAACTAGAGACAACATCAGAAGTGTCTTACCTGGGCTAAAGAGAAAAAGGATTGTTGCTCAGTGGTCCAAAGCCCTCTTTTCAGATTAAAGTAAATTTTGATTTTC
Organism: Aquarana catesbeiana; assembly: GCF_042186555.1. Classification (NCBI taxonomy): domain Eukaryota; kingdom Metazoa; phylum Chordata; class Amphibia; order Anura; family Ranidae; genus Aquarana; species Aquarana catesbeiana. The sequence continues at coordinate 283,809,157 of NC_133325.1, forward strand.
ATTTGGAAATCAAGGTCTCAGAGTCAGGAGGAAGAGTGGAGAGGCACAGAATCCAAGTTGCATGAGGTCCAGTGTGAAATTTCTACAGTCAGTAATGATTTGGGGAGCCATGTCATCTGCTAGTGTTGGTCCACTGTGTTTTATCAAGTCCAAAGTCAGCACAGCCCTCTACCAGAAAATTCTAGAGCACCTAATGCTTCCCTCTGCTGACCAGCTTTATGGAGAAGCTGATTTCATTTTCCAGCAGGACTTGGCACCTGCCCACACTGCCAAAAGTACCAATACCTGGTTTAATGATCATGGTATCATTGTGCTTGATTGGCCAACAAACTCGCCTGACCTAAACCCCATAGAGAATCTGTGGGGTATTGTCAAGAGGAAGATGACACCAGACCCAACAATGCAGATGAGCTGAAGGCCGCTATCAAAGCAACCTGGGCTTCCATAACACCTCAGCAGTGCCACAGGCTGATCGCCTCCATGCCAAGCCGCATTGATGCAGTAATTCATACAAAGGAGCTCCGACCAAGTATTGAGTGGATACTATAATGTACATGGATATGCTTTTCAGTAAACCAACATTTCTGTATTAAAAATCCTTTTTTTTATTGGTCTTATGTACTATTTAAATTTTCTCAGATACACAATTTTGGGTTTTTACTAGCTGTAAGCTTAAATCATCAAAATTAAAAGAAAGAAATGCTTGAAATATATTACTCTGTGTGTTATGAATCTATATAATATATACAGTAAGTTTCACTTTTTGAATTGAATTACTGAAAAAAATAAACTTTTTGATGATATTCAAATTTTTTTTAAAGGCACCTGTATATCTATATACAGTATAGATAATACTGTAAATATATTTTATATATATATATATATATATATATATATATATATATATATATATATATATATACTATATTACCAAAAGTATTGGGACACCTGCCTTTACATGCACATGAACTTTAATGGCATCCTAGTCTTAGTCCATAGGGTTCAATATTCAGTTGCTCCTCTCTTTGCAGCTATAACAGCTTCAACTCTTCTGGAAAAGGATGTCCACAAGGTTTAGGAGTGCATCTATGGGAATGTTTGACCTTTCTTCCAGAAGCGCATTTGTGAGATCAGGCACTGATGTAGGACGAGAAGGCCTGGCTCACAGTCCCTGCTCTAATTCATCCCAAGGGTGTTCTATTGGGTTGAGGTCAGGACTTTGTGCAGGCCAGTCATGTTCCTCCACCTCAAATTCACTAATACATGTCTTTATGGACATTGCTTTGTGCACTGATAGAGAGGAACTGATAGTTGGTATTATTGTAGTTGTATTACTGATCTTGATGAGAAATTCACTCGTGAAGTTAGGGAGGTTGGTGGAAATATGAGCTTGATTTTAGAGCTCATGCTGGCTGATATTTCAGCTGGTAAGTTAGTGGGAGAGAAGACAAAGGGTGAACTGAGTGGTACAGAGATAGATGTGGGTGTCATCAGCATACAGGTGGTATTGGCAGTCATGGGAGGTTATCAAGTGACCAAGGAAGGAGGTGTAGGTAAAGAATAGAAGGGGTCTGAGGACAAAGCCTTATGGGGGCCCCTATGGAAGGAGGGAATCAAAAGGGAGAGATAGAGTTGCAGGTGACACTGAATGAATGCTTTGATAGGTAAAAGAACCAGGAAAGAGCAGAGTCTTAGTGACCAAAAGGAGTAAGGGGGAGGGGGTGGTCAATATCAAATGCAACAGAATAGTCTAATAGTATGAGTATGAAGTAATGGCCATTGATTTTAGTAGTTAGTACATTGTTAGTGAGTTTTAGTAGGGTAGCTTCTGTGGAGTGTTGTAGGCAAAAGCCAGGGGTAAGAAGGTTGTTGTCAGTGGGGTAGTGACTCAAATAGAGGACAGGTGGTTAGGTGGGTATCTGGGAAGAGTTTGGTAACCACCTTTAAATTATCAGGGTCAAAAGAGGAAAGAACTGAATGTGATGGTAGACATGGCATGTTAGGTGGAGAGGAACTTAGACAGTGGAGACCTCTTCAAAAAACCACTTCAGTCCTTTTTTTTTTAACTAATTGGCAATCTCCTGGCCAGTGAGTGAGTTCATGGGTAGAAGTGATGGAGGATGAAGTAGTGAAATAAAGGTAGAGAACAGCCAGCAAGGACAGGATGAAAGTATGTTAATGAAAGTTATAAAGTAGGTTTGTTTGTGGCACCATGGAGACAGAATGTGTATTTGTATTAGAGCAGATTTGTAAACGGCGAAGTTTTTTACACCAAAGGTTTTTGAACAATCTGTACTGGGTGGATTGAGAGACTTCTGCAGGCTGTCTACAAATGGGAAGATGTCTCCCTAAGTACTGTATAATTGAGTATATATATGTCCCTCTTCTTACAGCTCCCATGAGTGATGGGAATTGCCACAAAACTTGCCAGTTGCAATAAGTTGCTCGAGGTCAGCACTTATGCTTTTATCACTCCACTATACAAAAAAAGTAGAAGGATCTGGAGCAATTAATTTGGACATTTTCTAACAAGTTCAAAAATGTCCCTGTTAGGACTCCCTTCATCTGTCTGGGGTGCCTGTTATTTTTTTCCTGTAGTACGGAACAGCAGAATTGCTTTCCTTATCTCAAATTTTGATGTGCAGTGTAAATGGATGAAAATCCAGCTGCATCACAACATCATTTAGACAATGTCACAGTTAAATTCACTAGCACTGGAGCTGTAGGAACCATGTCCATGCTTTCTTGATGTTTTTATGCATGAACAAGGACCTTATGAGACCTTTGCGGAATCGAGGAATCACAGTGATTGACTGTAACAGCAGTACAGTAATTGGCTAGTACACAGGGGGTATAATAAAAAAGACAGCTGTGAAATCAGTTTGTACAGGCAGCTTTATTTCAAATATTTACTGTGAGAAAAACAAATGATATACTATACCATAATGAGAATAATAAAACTCTTCAGCATAACAAGATTAATATTATTAATTATAGAGACTTTGTATCAAAAATGTTTATTTAGTTCCCCAGGATTCGATTAATCATTTTATGAACTTTTTAATGTGAAAATTAACATTAGGTTTGTTTTCTTATTAATTCATTTTGTGCGCTTGTCTAACTTAAATATGATATGCAAGCTTACCCGGATCTGTAAGAGAAAGTGTGCTTTGGCTGCAGTTGCTTCACAGCTACTTGGCTAGCGGAGTAGCAGGTTGCCAGCCTCTGACTTAAGGGCACAGGTGCAGGACAGGTCTAGCCAGCAGAAAGGGGGCAATTATACTCTGGGCAAGCAAGCAAACACAAGCAGGAGATACAGGTGGCTTCTTTTCCCACCCGTCCTAGAAGCTGTTTAAAACATAAAAACAAAGCTGTTGCATGACCATTTGTTACACTACATGGGGCCTTACACTTGTTCTTTTTCACAGAACACTTTGAAGTAGATTTTTTCAAAGCAAGATGTACTTGCTATTTAGAGGTTCAACACACACACACACAATATATAGAAAAAACAGACATACATTGACCAGCACATCTCACTACATTCTACTACATAAAGTTGTAAATGATAAAATAAAGGAGGGGGACATTTGAGCATTTGGGTGAGCTTTATTATTTTTCTGGCAATGTCCTTTTATTAGAAATTAACTGATTTTATTAAGAGTAGGCCTTCATTCAAATGGCATGAGGATAGACTTTAACATTCACTTAGAAAAGTGAATGTTCATTTAGCTAGCCTAATAAATAATAGGAAGATATGTTCTGTTTGAATACCCAATCACATGCAAGGAAACTAAAAAAAAAAAAAAAAAAGTTTTTTTGCTTTAATGTGATTGGATAATGAAAGTAGGCACAGCTTAATTTTATTTGCTAAGTTAAATGAACATTCACTCTGTGAAGTGAAAAGTCATAATTTCTTTAGTAAATAAACCCCACATAGTCTCATATTTATCATACACATTGACATAACTGCAGCAGTAATAAGCCAATATTGCCATACCTGTTACACAAACACACCACCGGGTCCAGTTATTATTTCAACCAAAGTTAAACAACAGTTTTATTAAGATAAAAATGTCTCCATGCCAGCTTTGCACATTGCATGGCTTTCAGGAATAGGAACCCTGACCTATTTTTATTTAGTAGAACACTGAGCCAGGCCATGCCAAAGTACTTATTTGAATCTTGCTAAATTTGTTCTAAGTGAGAGCATCTCCTTTGAGAATAGTCAAGTGATCACTCTAATGCCCCGTACATAAGGTTGGAATTTCCTGATGGAAAATGTTTGATAGGCGCTTGTTGTCAGAAAATGTAGGCTCCATCGGACATTTTCCATTGGAATTTTCATCACACAAAATTTGAGAGCTGGTTCTCAAATTTTCCAACAACAAAATCCGTTGTCGGAAATTCCGATCGTGTGTACACAATTCCGACACACAAAGTTCCACGCATGCTCGGAATCAAGCAGAAGAGGAGCACTGGCTAATGAACTTCATTTTTCTCGGCTCGTCGTATGTACTGTGTTCTTGATGTTCAGAATTTACAACCAACTTTGTGTGACCGTGTTTGAGCCAACATCCGTCAGAAAAAAAACATGGATTTTGTTGTCGGAAAAACCTATCGTATGTACAGGGCATAAGGCTAAGTTTACAATTGTGGTTGGAGGACAGTCAACCACAGACGGTAACAAACTATGGTCACAACTATACTATGCTTTGTTTCAAGGACCATGCATCTTAGTTATAACATCGGTCTGCTTATAACTTTCTGTATATGCTTTTATATAACTGTGAGCATAACACTCATAGTGAATGGCACCTAGATCACAGTACCAAGGAGAAAACCTTGCTGTTTCATGACTATGAGAACATTCAATATCCAAATTCCTGCACTGAGGTACATGAACCAGTCCTATAGGTACTCTTAGTTATTGATGCAAACAGCCAGATTTTGAGATGATTTCGTACTGAAGGACAGCTGAAGACATTCCTAGCTAAGGGATCCTTAAGAGGAAGATACAAATCCATGTTTGAAATGTATCTTTTACCTCAGGATAAGTCAAAATTATTTTGTGGCCAGATTTATGACATATTTGAAGAGAATGTAATTATTTATTTATTATAGCCAATATTATTTTTAGTGAGGTAAATATAAAATATGCATATTAATATTTTGTATTCTCATATCAAGTAATCAGGTGGATCTTTGTAACCATTTCCAACAAATCTGCTTTTACAGACTTCAATTGCCCAATATGACATTTAAGCACATAAGTGAATGGGTCTGAGAAGCTATTTACTCTCCCTTCACTATACAAAGGGCTCCATTCAATACTTCAAGTAAGAGAGTCTGAAGGGAAACAACTTCTGAAGGGAAACAACTCCTGCCAATAGTTTATTGGCAATCTTGTGTCATGGGCACACCCTAGCTTAAAGTGTTTTTTTTTACCCTAAAAAAAACAGATCCTGTTCCCTTAAAGCATGAATAACAGCACAGTGGTTGTGCTGTGTAATTTGGCCCCCGTATCACCTACAAAACCTGGCTTATCCTGCCTGGCTATGCCGTCCCCCCTTATCAGGGCTCAGCAGCCACGGTTTATCGTGGCTGCTGAGCCCTGACACCATGGTCAGTTTACATGCCTACATCATCCGCAGCTCTCCCCTCTGCTCTCCCCATCCTCTGCCCCCTCCATGCCTGTCAGCTCTGTCCACTCCCCAGCTCTCTCCTTCTGCTGCTATCATAACTATAATATAACCATACAATCCCCTCTGTAAAATAACATTATGTGCCCCAGTGTTATATTAAAAGATGCCGATCTATACCTTATATCAGAGCATCTCCCAACGCTCATGTGACTCCTCGGCTCTCTCTCTTCCCCTCCTCCGTGGCTGACATCAGCGGGAGTTCTCGGCCCCGCCCACTATAGCTGTCAGTCGGGGAGAGGAGAGAGCTGAGGAGTCACGTGAGCGACGGGAGAGGCTCTGATATAATGTACAGATCTACATCTTTTTTATATAAGACAGACATTGGGGCACATAATGTTATTTTACAGAGTGGATGGTATGTTTTTATTGCAGTGGCTTAACAACCACTTTGAGTGTTTATAAGTAAAATAAAACATTTACATAGATGGTAAAACAAAAGTAAACCATCATTTTTACAATATAGCAACCAAAAAAATAAGATACAACCATTTTAGTTTTCCTTGCAGAGAATAAGGCAATAAGGTCAATGAAAGAAATGGATGCAGATTTGAACAGGCAAACTGCAACATCAGCATTTTCAAGAAAGTCTGGGTTAAATGTCAGGATATGTGGGTTGTTGTTGTTTCCTGAGGACTGATCAGCCACAATCAAATATTTTTTGATAACACTGCAAAATGCACTCAACATGTACATATTCTGTGGTTGTGTTGGAGTGTCTACAATACCTTGCCAAATGGCCACATTACTTGTACTAAGAGCCATACTTGCTTATTTGTCAAAAATAATACTGCACTTCATGGTATCAACTGTTAAATATATAAAAGACAACTGCACCATAAATTTTTAACTCAGATAAATGCACAATAAAATATTTAGTACTTCACAACAGGAAAATGCAGGCTTCATCAGCTAGAAAACAGTTTTGTGTCTCCTTTAATTCTTCAAAGCGTATGTCACGACAAAAAAAATAAAATATTACTTCAACGTGTGCACAGAAAGTTATCAGCTCAGAAAGTTTCAGCAAAATCAACAGGTGATTTTATTGTTTTTAAAAGTATAAGCAGATTATAAGGATGCAATTAAGAGACATTTTTTTGTTGAGGGTTTGCATACAATTTAAGTATTCTGAGGCCTGATAAGAAGAACTGAAAGGGCTTCCCAGAAATATTAGTCTGACATGGGTGCAGTAGCTACAGGGACAACAATGCAGGTTTAGGCCTCATGCACACTGGACGTTTTTACAGTTGCTGTTTTTGGCTTCAGGCATTTTTTCTGCAGCTAGTAAACTCCCCAGCATGTACATCCTATGTGCCCATGCACACACAGGCTGTTATCAGCATTTTTTGGCAGGGGTGTTTTCTGGCTGGTAAAAAACCCCAAAACTAGTGGGTTTTGAGAGGAGTTTTTCAGCTGTAAAAACGCTCTAACTCTGATAAAAAATTAAAACGCTAAAAAAACACAGAAAAACATGGCTATTTGGTGTTTGCCTGTGTTTTTTAGCCATAAGCTTTTGTGGGAGTATAGTTTTGCTAAAAAAAAGCTAAACAAAACACTAAAAAATGCAGAAAAACGCTACTGCAAAATCACTGAAAAACTAATTCTACAATTATAGCTTTCTACAGCTATCGCTACCAGCTTTTATTATAACATCCAGTGTGCATGAGGCTTTAAAGTGTGTTTCCACCTCAGTGGTCAAATTTGAGAAATCCCCACAATTTGTCTATGTGTTCCTATTCACATAGCATTCCTAAAAATAATAAAAAATAAAAAATAAATATTTCTTACTTTTTTCCTTCATTCTTTAAAGTAGGATTATACACAGAACACTATAGGTAACTTCTATTGCTCTAAATAGGTGGCAATGTAGAGATAGGGTACAAATCAGGGATAAGTGCATTAACATACAATACACCAACACCTCAGATCTTTAACACTTATGTTAGGACAGACAGTCCTGCACATCTATTAAATTACAGTTTATCAGGGACCAGCAATTTGAATAATGCTTGAAGTGAAACATTAAAAAATGCCTATTCCTTTAAATACTGTGCTGGGGGATGTCTTAAACTGGCCTTTGAAATGGTGTACACAGTGCCTTGAAAAAGTATTCATACCCCTTGAAATTTTCCACAATTTGCCATGTTACAACCAATAACGTAAATGTATTCTAATGGGATTTTTTTGTGAAAGGCCGACACAAAGTGGCACATAATTGTGAAGTGAAAGGAAAATGATTAATGGTTTTCAAATTTTTTTACAAATAAATTACTGAAAAGTGTAGCGTGCATTTGTATTCAGCCCCCTTTACTCTAAAACCCCACACTAAAATCTAGTGCAACCAATTGCCTTCAGAAGTCACCTAATTAGTAAATATAGTCCACCTGTGTGCAATTTAATCTCAGTATAAATACAGCTGTTCTGTGAAGCCCTTAGAGGTTTGTTAGAGAACCTTAGTGAACAAACAGCATCACGAAGGTCAAGGAACACACCAGACAAGCCAGGGATAAAGTTGTGGAGAAGTTTAAAGCAGGGTTAGGTTATAAAAAAAAATATCCCAAGCTTTGAACAACTCATGGAGCCCTGTTCAATCCATCATTCAAAAATGGAAAGAGTATGGCACAACTGGAAACCTACCAAGACATGTCTGTCCACCTAAACTGACAAGCCGGGCAAGGAGAGCATTAATCAGAGAAGCAGCCAAAGAGGCCCATAGTAACTCTGGAGGAGCTGCAGAGATCCACAGCTCAGGTGGGAGAATCTGTCCACAGGACAACTATTAGTTGTGCACTCCACAAATCTGGCCTTTATGGAAGAATGGCAAGAAGAAAGCCATTGTTGAAAGAAGCCATAAGAAGTCCTGTTTGTGAGAAGCCATGTGGGGGACACAGCAAACATGTGAAAGAAGGTGCTCTGGTCAGATGAGACCAAAATTGAACTTTTTGGCCTAAAAGCAAAATACTATGTGTGGCTGAAAACTAACACGGCACATCACCCTGGACACACCATCCCCACTGTGAAACATGGTGATGGCAGCATCATGTTGCAGGGCAATCTTAGAAGAAAACCTGTTAGAGTCTGCTAAAGACTTGAGACTGAGGCGGAGGTTCACCTTCCAGCTGGACAAAGACCCTAAACATACAGCCAGAGCTACAATGGAATGGTTTAGATCAAAGCATATGCATGTATTAGAATGGCCCAGTCAAAGTCCAGACCTAAATCCAATTGGGAAATTGTGGCAAGACTTGAAAATTGCTGTCCACAGATGCTCTCCATCCAATCCGACAGAGCTTGAGCTATTTTACAAAGAAAAATGGGCAAAAATGTCACTCTAGATGTGCAAAGCTGGTAGAGACATTGTCAGACTCACACGTACCTGACTGATGAACTTGGTATAGCAGGGGCGGCTGGTGCCAAGCGCCATGCGCGCGCCCGCACAGCGGCGCGGACCGGCGCAAACCGGCGCCCAATAGCCAATCTATTCGGAGAACTCCTCTGACAGTGCCCCCTCCTAAAGGGCGGCCTCTGGACGCCCATCTGGGCCAGTCTATCAGCGTGAGCATTCCAGAAGTCTCTTAAAAGTTCCTTAGCATGCAGATTGCCTTCTGGTTCCCAGGAGTTATCTTCTGGTCCATACCCCCTCCATTTGATCAAATATTGGACTTGATCATGTCTCTTCCTGCAGTCCAGGATTGCTTCCACCTCAAACTCTCGTTGTCCATAATTACAGGTTCAGGTGGGCCGGTATTACGACCCGAAAAGGAATTGGGAATAGCAGGTTTCAGCAAGGATACGTGGAAGACTGGGTGAACTTTTAATGTATTGGGTAGATCCAGTTCATAGGTCACATCATTAATTTTCCTTTTGATTGGAAAGGGACCCATGAATTTGGGACCCAACTTCTTTGAGGGGCAGGCCAACTTTAAGTTGAGGGTGGACAACAGACCTGGTTGCCAGGTTCCAGAATGAGTTGTCCACGCTTCTTCCTATTGAACATCCTTTTATTATATTCTTGGGTTTTAGCCATGGTTTCGCGTAGTAATTTATTATTGGTGACAAAGAAGTCCATTGTTTCAAAAGCTGCAGGAATAGAGCACTCGGGTAAGGTTTCAGGCAGGAATGACGGGTGAAAGCCATAACTGGCAAAGAATGGTGTCTGTTTAATAGCTGCGTGCACAGAGTTGTTGTATGCGAACTCAGCAATAGGCAGAAGAGAGACCCAATATTTCTGTGAGAAGGTGGAAAAGCATCGGAGGTATTGCTCCAGGGTTTGGTTAGTTCTCTCTGTCTGCCCGTTTGTCTGGGGGTGATAGGCAGATGAGAACGCCAACTCAATTTCAAGTGACCCACAGAGAGCCTTCCAGAACCTGGAAGTGAACTGCACACCTCTATCGGAGACTATACTTGATGGTACTCCATGTAATCTTACGATTTCTCTGACAAAAATGTTTGCAGTTTCCACGGCAGAAGGTGTACCTTTCATGGGTAAAAAATGAGCCATCTTAGACAGTCTATCTACAATGACAAAAATGGTGGAAAAACCCTCTGCCAGGGGGAGTTCTACGATGAAGTCCATCGCAATCATTTTCCAGGGTCTTTCTGGAACGGGTAGAGGTTTTAGTAGACCCCAAGCCTTTGTCCGACTATTCTTGCTCCGAGCACAGGTGGTGCAGGACTCCACATAACGTTTACAATCCTTTACCAGTTGGGGCCACCAAAATGTACGTTGCACCAGCTCTGTTGTCTTCAGTACGCCAAAATGTCCCGCTAACTTATGATCATAGCAAAGTTCCAGTACTGCCACTCTTAGACTCTCTGGCACCAAGATATTGTCTTTGTACCGGAACAACCCATTTTGCAAGCTTACGTCGACTTCCATAGGTGGGGACAGATTCCTGGAGGAGAAGAAACAGTAGGAGTGCTGGACAAACAGTATTGCTGACAATAGTGGGAGCAGAACTTAATTTCCCCAGACACCCAATCAATACTAGGGTTATGGGCTTGTAGCCACGGCATTCCCAAAATAATTGGAAAAAGCGGAGAAGCAATCGCATCAAAACGAAGGAATTCTCGATGGTGAGTACCCATGATGGCCAACAGAGGAATAGTCTCCTGGGTGACGGGACCAGAGCTGAGAGTGGAACCATCAGCGAGATGGACCGCAAGTCCCTGTGATTTTGCTTGGAGAGGAATGCGGTGGTTAGCGGCAAAGGTTAGGTCTATAAAACAGCTACAAGCTCCGGAGTCAATTATGACCGAGACTGTAAGATCCTGACCTGGAAGCTGTAGAACAATGGGGAGAGCAAAATGATTAGCAGGATTACGCATGACAGGAGCACACTTAGTAGAGGCTGAAAAAGACTTACATGTCTTCTTAGGGCAAGATCGCACGTAGTGACCTAACTCTCCGCAGTACATGCATAGGTTGTTGACCCGTCGACGCTGTCGCTCTTCAGACGTGAGGGATGGTCGGAGAAGGCCAAGCTGCACTGGCTCAGGGGCATCAGGGACCAAAGTAGAGGGCTTGGACCAACAGAGCTGGTGGCTCTAGGGACCTTTGGGAGGACCCAGGTAGGACGGAACTGACTGGTGGTTCTTTCGGAGCGGCGCTCTCTGAGGTGCCGGTCTATCTGAACGGACAGGTTGATAAGGTCCTCCAATGTTTGTGGTACTCCAACCTGCGCCAACTCATCCTTAAGCGGATCGGAAAGACCCATGCGAAATTGGTAACGCAGAGCCGCGTCGTTCCAATCCGTGTCTGAACTCCAACGCCTGAATTCCAGGACATTCCAGGTCTACGCCCTTGTTGTAGAGCGTGCAAAGCGGACTCAGTGGTGGCTTTCAACTGGGGGTCCTCATACAATTGGGACATGGCAGCAAAGAATGCATCCAGGTTTTCTAGAGATGCTGATTTCTGTTAAAGGAGACGGTGGGCCCAGGTCTGTGGTTCGCCGGATAGGAGAGAAATTACAAAGCCCACCTTCGTTGCTTCCAAGGAGAAGGTTCGTGGTAACGGAGCAAAGTATAATTCGCAGGCATTGCGGAAGGATTGATATTTGCTACGATCACCGGAAAATCTGTCGGGTATAGGAACCCTTGGCTCAGGAGGAAGCATGACCACGGAGGGAGGAGATGAGAGTCTGGTAGCAGAAGCAGCTAGAGGGCTAGCAGGTGAGGAGAGCACCTAGACTCTTTCTTCCAGCCTAGTGTAGCCTTCCTGAAGGCTCTTTACAGCTTGAGTGAGACCTGCCAGGTGTCTGCATAGCTCCTCCATGGGAGAGGATCCCTGCTCGGGCTCGGACATGGCTGTCCCATACTGTAAGACTTACACGTACCTGACTGACGAACCCAGTATAGCAGGGGAGGCCTCCCGTACGTATCTGGTTCCCGGCCCCTGGTAGTGTAAACAGAAGGCACAGGAGCGCAGAGTGGTAAGAGAGCCTGGCAGGTGACTTGCGGAGGTAAGGCCCAGGATCCTGATGCGTATGGTCTGGAAGTCCTAGAAAGTAAGGGTGCAGAGCAGGAGCAAAGTGGGCTGGTCCGGTCACAGGCAGAGTTGGCAACAAACGGTAAGCGAGGTACAGAGGAGCGGGCAGGCTCAAAGTCTGGGTCACAGGCAGGGTTGGCAGCAGGCGGGCAGCGTGTTACAAAGGAGTAGGCAGAGTTGTAGTCAAGGAAAGCCGTGGTCAGGTGCAGGTGGATAACAAGAGGAGTCCAAAGGCAGGCCGGGGTCACTTAGGCGATCAAACAGGCAAACAGGAAGCAAACAGGAAGCAAACAGGAAACAGGAAGTCAGGAACTGGGAGCTGCAGATCGGACAGCACCGAGCAGAAGATTCCAGCAGACTAAATAGGGCGGCTGGCGCGAACCGGCGCACACTGGAGTGCCCAATAGCCAATCTATTCGGAGAACTCCTCTGACAGACATACCCAAAATACAATACTTGCAGCTGTAATTGCAGTAAAAAGTTGGTTCTACAAAGTATTGACTCAGGGGGCCTGAATACAAATGCACGCCACACTTTTCACATATTCATTTGTAAAAAAAAATGTAAAAACATTCATCATTTTCCTTCCACTTCACAATTATGTGCCACTTTGTGTCGGTCTATCACATAAAATCCCAATAAAATACATTTACGTTTTTGGTTGTAACATGACAAAATGTGGAAAATTTCAAGGGGTATGAATATTTTTTTTAGAGACATTATAGGTACAATGTATACAATGTATACAATGTACTACAGCAAAACTGGAATTGACAAAGAACAAAATACCATTTAATTTTCCAGTAAATGACATTTCATGTATACTTTGTTTTGTATGTACACAAAGTACTTGGAGATTCCCTTCATCTCTATCATACGCTTATCCTAGATGATGGTCTGGTATAGATGTTAAGGAGGGACCCCATGTAAAAAAATGGTGTTTCCCCTAAAAATACATATCAGACCCTCTCTTCATGACGGTCTGGTATAGATTTCAAGGGGGAACACCATGCAAAAAAAAAGTGGTCTCTCAATAATGCTTAGACATCTAAGCATACAATCTGGCTTGCCAGAAAAGGGAGGGCCAGAAAGCATGTGGTTTCTCCCTTGCTGACAGGCTTCCACTGTGTGCAATCACAGTGGGAGCCGGGCGGGGGATGCGCATGCAGCAACCCAAACCCAAATCTTTGCCTACATCGGCTGCTCACCCACAGTACATTGCGGGCGGGTAGCAAGCAGATAGGTAACAGTCCATTAGAACCTCCATGTAGATCCGAGGTCTTTTAAAGGACATTATTAGGACCAACATATTTGCATCAGAAAAAAAACATTAATTAGGCCCCCAGTCATACCACTTCAGAAAAGAAACAACTAATCCTTCTGCTCCAGGCCTATTATGCTCCAGACAATTAGCAACTTATAATGGGACTGTGATATTGCAGCAGTCAATCTGACACTAACTGATGATGGGGGGAACTGGCTAACTGCCACTGACATCACTAGTGATATTAAAGCCTTGGTTAAAAAAAATATATATATATGTTATACTTACCCACTCTGTGCAGTGGTTTTGCACAGAGCAGTCTGGATCCATCTTTTCTCAGGTCCCCTGCCGGTGCTCCTGGCCTCTTTCTCCTGTCGGGTACCCCCACAGCAAGCAGCTTGCAATGGAGGCACCCAAGCAGGTGCGCTCTTGACTTGTGGCTCTGTGTGTCCATTCACACACGGAGCCGCAGCTTGGCCCTGCCCCCTCCGTATTCTGATTGGCTCACTGGCTGTGATTGACAGCAGTGGGAGCCAAAAGCCAATCAGGGGGGCTGAGGGGGGCTGCTGCACATAGAACATTTTTTTACCTTTATACATGAAGGTAAAAACCTTGTGCCTTTACAACCACTTTAATACAGTGATAATACCATACACTGTCACTGTACTAATGACACTGGCTAGGAAGGGATTTGCAAGGATGAGAAACTGACTGATCGTTTCCTTCCTACAGAGCTCTGTGTTGTTTACCAACACAAGAGTTCTGGGGCTGTGATTGGACACAGCCGATCAGCAGGTCCCAGCCATGAATCATTGGTCGGGACAGGTTTCTGCTGTGTACAATCACAGTGAGAGCCAAGTGGGGGGCCTGCATGCATGTACCCCAAACCTAGAGCTTTGCCTACAGTGGCCGCTCACCAGCAGTACATTTGCGGGCAGGTAGCAAGCAGATAATTACCAGTTCATTAGAACCTCCATGTAGATCCAAGATCTTTTAAAGCACATTATTAGGACCAACATGTTTGTATTAGAAAAACAAAAAAAAAATTAGGCCCCGAGTCATACCCCTTCAGAACCAAAACAACCAATCTTTCTGCTCCAGGCCTTTTTGGAATGAACTTTTAGGCTATAATATACCAGAGATAATATCAATTCCAGCTCTGTCTTGTGTTCTGATTTCATGTTATTATCTTTCTGTAAAGATAATTTGTAAAGTACTGTATATATAGTTTTTCAGGAGCTCTGAACTATATGGATTCCAGTCATCTAGCCAGGGGTGGATCCAGAGTCTAGCCTCGGGAGGACAACTGCCAGAATATACGTTTTTTGCAGGCAATTTATTGGGGAAATGGCGGGTGGTGGCGCTTCAATCATCCTGGCACCATGGTTGTTATGGTGTCAGGATGATTGAAGCGCTTTATCATATAACTCACCATAATGCAGAATCAGTGGGAGCCCTGAGTGTGTCACTTGCTACCATCGCCTGCCACCAGATGCGGATTGTCACTTGCCACATCACCTGCCACGTCGCCTGTCACCAGATGCAGATTGTCACTTGCCACGTCACCTGCCACAAGTTGCGCATTGTCACTTGCCATGTCGCCTGTCACCAGATGCAGATTGTCACTTGCAGCTTCACCTGCCACAAGTTGTGGATTGTCACTTGCCACGTCGCCTGTCACCAGATGCAGATTGTCACTTGCCACGTCACCTGCCACAAGTTGCACATTGTCGTTTGCCACGTTGCCTGTCACCAGATGCAGATTATCACTTGCCACGTCACCTGCCACACGTTGCGGATTGTCACTTGTCACGTCACCTGCCACACATTGTGGATTGTCACTTGCCTGCTACAATTGTCACTTTCCTGCTAAGGTGGGGATTGTCACTTCCTGTGGCACAGAGTGATGTCAGACAGCAGAGAGATTATGTAATCTCTCTGCTGCCTGCACAGTGAGGGCGGAACTGCAGGGATGCAGGGCAGTGAGAGATGATATCATCTCTCTGCTCCCCTGCCCACCGGCCTGCTGACTGGCCAGCTGTCCACTCACCTGCCAACTGGCCCGCCCGCTCACCCACCGAGCCGCCCGCCTGATCACCCACCGAGCTGCACGCCCACTCACTCACCCACCCGCCGAGCTGCCCGCCCACCCGCTGAGCCGCCTGCTCACTCACCCACCCACCAAGCTGCCCGCCCGTCGAGCCGTCTGCTCACTCACCCGCTGACTCGCCCTCCACTCAGCTGCAATGAATTTCTCAGGGGGAGGACAATTGCCCCGTTGCCCCCCCTAGATCCGCCCCTGCATCTAGCGCAAATGGAAATGTGACTGAACTGTGGTTGGAGTATATTTCTTTTCTGTGAGTTATAAAAGGAACTCTCATTAGTCCCAAGCAACATTATATATAATGTGACTATCATACCTCATGTAAGCTAGTGCAGTTTAAAAGGTAAAAGCTCATTAAACCCAAAAACAAAAATGTAATATATTGTAGCTTACCAACCCTTAGATGTAGAAGCAACAAATATTAAGATACAACTATTTTAGTTTGCCTTGCAGAAAATTTTCTGATAAGGCAAATGAAAGGAATGGATGCAGGTTTAAACAGGCAAACTGCAACATTGGCATTTGCAAGAAAGGCTGGGTTGAATGTCAGGATTTGTGGGCTGTTGTTTTTTCCTGAGGGCTGCTCAGCAATAATCAAACATGTTTTTCTAGCATTGCAAAATTCACTCAGCTTATACATATGCTGTGCTATACCAAACAACATTCACGTCAAATGTGATGAAGTGTCTACAAGTAACTCTGCAAAAGGCTGCATTATGACTACTAAGGGCCATGCTTGCTCAACTGACAAAAATAATACATTGGGTCATCTTATGCAAGATATATAAAAGACAGCTTTTAAAATGCATTATATATATTTTTTTTCCATAACAAAATCTAATTTTTGTATTAGACAATTGTACCATAAAATGTTAACCCTGATAAAGGCACAATAGGACACTTTAAAACAGTACAATGCAAACTTCATCACCTCCAAAAGAGTTTTATAACTACTCTAATTTTTTAAAGTGTATGTCAAGGCAGAATCAATAGATACTTTGTTGCACTTATCTAACGTATTGCTTATTTTTGATGGCAGATCAAAAACATGCAAATATGAGAAGTTTACTGTAAGGGTTTAAGTATTTGAGGTCTGATAAGGATTGCAAGGGCATCCCAGGAATATCAGTCTAACATATGTTTAATGCAGAACCTACAGGGAAAACAATACAAGGGGAACTCTACTGCAGAGGCTTAGACCTGGTTCACACCTATACATTTTTTTGTGTGTTTTCAGTTTTGCAGAAACACACTGCAGTCTATTTAACATGGTTTCCTATAGATGTAGTTCACATCTGTGTATTTTATGGAAAGGGCCAGGGACTTTTTTCTGTTTTTTGGTCCCATAGACTTCAATGGATCAAAAGCGTGTATTGAAAAACACAAAATGCACCTGGAATATGCAAACTGCAACCAGCATAGGTGTGAATCAGGCCTTAAACCAGAACTCCAGGTTTATTTTTGCTTCAATTAGTTTGTTTGGGCCAGTTTAGCGTAAACACATTTTTTGCATGGCAGCATGGTCTGGCCACTGTTGGTGCCGTAGCAGACTTTGGTATTTTGTGCTACATATAGAAAGCAGTTTTGCCTTCCTGCATAGGTATGAGCACTGTTTCCTCTGCTGCTTGAAAGAGAGAGTCACTTGTATGGCATCTCTGCCATTCAGTCACAGCCTTGTATTTTTTCAATGAATACAAGGCGTTCTCTGATTAGCTAATGTGGAGATTGTGATATCATCTGCTCACCTCTCCACCTCAGTCAATCAGGAAACACCATGCATTCGCTGAAAAATACCAGGCTGGTCCTGAATGGCACAGATGCCGTACACATGACTTCTATTTCCAACAGCAGATGAGAAATCGTTAGTACATATAGCACATCCTACTATAGTAGACTATAGACTATAGTCTACTACAACCCTTCTGAGTTCTGGTTTAAAGTGTAGAGTCACTTTTACAGCAAAATTTGAGATACCTGCACTATGTATTTTTTATGTGTTCAAAGTGACAAAAAATAGGTTTGTTGTGTGAAAGTGGAGTATATAATAAAGCTTACCAGCCTTTAGATATGGTGGCTACAATAGTTTTCTTTAAGTGTGCTAAGAACATTTTCAGAAAACACAGAAAATACCTATTGATCTGGAAGGAAAGGTAGTTTCCTCGTCACTTTGTGTAAGGCAGGTCATACACGGTTAAAATGTCGGCCGGTTCAGCAGAATCAACTTGGGTACAACCAGCCTGCTGTGTTTTACCTGCGATTATTGCTAGCGGCTGCTATATTCTCTAGGAATAATCACTGTCTTCTCCTAGTGGGGACGCCTTCCCGCGCTCTGCAAGACAATGCCTTGGCAGGATGGGGGAATCAAGCAACTTTCTCTCCTGCAACCATGGATGGAAATTAGCTCCATGTATGGCTGGCCTAAGTTGACCTGGAAACATGAAACAAACTAATCTTTCTTGTATAAACCACCAATCCCATTAAAACACGTAATGGAGATGAACAAAAGAAAACATGTTTGAAGTCCAGCCTGGAAGACAACCATAGCTCCCTCCATAGATACAGTGAAGGAGTGAGGCCTAGCCACCCTAGGACAGAAAGTGTGTTATTTGCAGAGTTATTGAGTGAAAAGAAAGGGAAATATTAACCTGTTCCTCTCCATCCAGAGCACCTTTTAAATTTTTTGCACACATTGTAAAATCCCATTTTTGGCTATAAAATTTTCTTCAAAACCAGTAGAATGTTATATATTTTCTGGAAGGAAAGGCCTTGTAGAATAAAAAACTATAATAGTTGCAATTTTGTATGTTGAACAATATTTGTGCTATTGTTTATCAAATGTTTATATGTCAAATTTTATTGCACACAGAATTGAATCCCCAATTTTTCTGTACATTAGAATTTTTCATGGACGAGCTTTCGGGGTGTGTCCCTATATATGTTAGTGCAAATAAAAAAAGTATCACGGACAGTACTCAATTTTCTCTGTCACAATTGCACTAATACGGCTACAATCACCTCAAGTATGATGGAAGATTTTGTACATTATAAATATATACCAAATGTGTCAAGCCACAAACTATGTGCTTGCACAAAATGGCAAAAAAAATAGTACCCAAAATTATCAAAAGACAATGCCTATCACAATCTAGATGCCTTTATATCTCATTGTTTTTGGGGTAAACCATAAATGATGGCCCTAGAAATATTGCTCTCACTCTGAAATTCTGTTTACATACATGTGCCATGCTGTGCTCACATTTGCACATGTGCGCAGGGTGGCAGGGTTACTGAAAGTTTTTATAATTACATTTTATTATGATTTTTATTTTATTTTTACTTTTTTCCATTCAACTTTATTGCTATCACAAGGGGGCTAACAAGAGCATTGGGTATGTTCTCATTATGGAAACACCCAATGTCTACCTTGCCCTCCACTGCAAAAATTAAGCATAGATCATGTCTTATTAGTTGCTTTCCAAGGAACAGCAGCCAGGGAATGACAACTCTGATCCTGGAAACACTTGAAGCTGATCACTTCACGCCTTACTGACAGCAGAAGAGATCGGGGAATGAATGTTTCTCATTTTCCGCCCGCTCACCATCCTGAAATCATTTGTATTAGTTTCAGATTCCTGGAAAGAGTAGTCAAGTCCAGGAACCATGGTTGGTCCCATGGAAGGAGGGCACACTGGCTGCACTGTAAAAGGGATCGGGTGCTATACAGTCACCCGGATCACTTTTACATGAAGAAAGGGAAGGCTGAAGAAAATACAGTAAATACAAGCTCAAGGCTGCTATTGTAGAGAGGCAAAGTGGTTAACTAAGTTTTAGATATGCTTTACACAACATATTAGGCCCTATATGTATATAATCACTCCAAAAATTAAATTGCTTCCCTGCTACCCAAATATACTGGTATGATGATTTAAATACATTGTGGGAGATTTACTAAAACTGGTGCACACAAAATCTGGTGCAGCTTTGCATAGATCAGGCTGTCGGGAGGAGAGAGGAGGCGAGGCTTCTTCTCCTCTTTGAACTGGAGGAAAGCTCTCAGCAAGCTGACATCTGTTTGGCAGGCGTTGCCATCTTCTATTCATGTCCTCATTTGGTGTCCTTGATGTTCATCCAGGGCGGATCAAGAGTCTAGTCTTGGGAGGGGCACTGCCAGAAAATATATTTTTTGGAGTAAATCTATCGGGGAAATGGCTGGTGTTGCGCCTCAATCATCACGGCACCATAGTTGTTATGGTGTCAGGATGATTGAAGCGCATTATTACTATTATTACATTGTTATAAAAAATAAAATAATCACCATAATGCAGAATCAGTGGGAGCCCCGAGTGTGTCACTTGCCACGTCACCTGTCACCAGATGCAGATTGTCCCTTGCCACGTCGCCTGCCCCACGTTGTGGATTGTCACTTGCCACGTCGCCTGTCACCAGATGCAGATTGTCACTCGCCACGTCGCCTGTCACCAGATGCAGATTGCCACTTGCCACGTCGCCTGCCACACGTTGAGGATTGTCACTTGCCACATCGCCTGCCACCAATTGCAGATTGTCACTTGCCACGTCACTTGCCATGTCGCCTGTCACCAGATGCAGATTGTCACTTGCCACGTCGCCTGCCACCAAATGCGGATTGTCACTTGCCACATCACCTGCCACCAAATGCAGATTGTCACTGGCCACGTCACTTGCCACGTCGCCTGTCACCAGATGCAGATTGTCACTTGCTACGTCGCCTGCTACCAAATGCGGATTGTCACTTGCCATGTCGCCTGTCACCAGATGCAGATTGTCACTTGCCACGTCGCCTGTCACCAGATGCAGATTGTCACTTGCCATGTCGCCTGTCACCAGATGCAGATTGTCACGTCACCTGCCACACATTGACAGTCACTTGCTCTGTCACTTTCCTGCTAAGGTGGTCTCTTGTGTCCCAGAGTCAGGCAGCAGAATACCTCTCAGGCAGCAGAGAAATGATGTAATCTCTCTGCTGCCGTCGCTGCCTGCACAGTGAGGGGGGAACTGCAGGGATGCAGGGCAGGCGCCGGGTGGTGAGAGATGATGTAATCTCTCTGCTCCCCTGCCCGCCGGCTCCCCTGATTGGCCAGCAGCGCACTCACACATCGAGCCGCACAACTGCTCATCCGTGCTCTCACCAACTGAGCCGCCAGACCAGCCCGCTGTCTCTCTCCCGCGGAGCCACCCGGTGGCTCTCTCATCCGTGGAGCCGCCCGCCGACTCTCTCACTTACGGAGCTGCCACCGGCTCTCTCATCACCCTCATTCTCGGAGGGGGCAATTGCCCCGTTGCCCCCCCCTGGATCCGCCCCTGTGTTCATCTGCCTACTGGAGGGGTTATCGTGCAGCCCAGCTTGAGAGTTCCACTTGAGGTCTCCTGTTCTACGCCTTACTGATCCACCACCATATGGTGAGTCCATCACTTCCGGTAAGGGTACCTCTTTCTCCCCTTGTCCCTTTGATGGTGAAAGCACTCCCTGGTGTACATCTACCACCAAATATATCCACCCCAGAGACTGTTTGATTTATGTTGAAGTTGCCTCTTCACTACATCCCTCTTATCATTACCACTCTTGGGACTCATACATTGTTATTGTATTTAAGACCCATCACTGGATCTTTTTATGTTTATGTTTTATTGCTTGTCTGCTCTTACCAGTCACCATATTTATTGCTTTGCAGTTTATTGCACTTATACTGTTTTGCACTTTTTTGCTATATATCACTAACACTACTACTGCTAACTTCAAGTCGCACAACACCATTATTATTTTCACTTTTTTCAGTTGTGAAACACATCATTTACTTATGTTACTACAAGAGAGGGACTAGTTTCTTCAGATAGCCTCTCCCTATATTCCTTTTCCTTCACTCCCATTTTTAGCGCCACACTTTATATTTCCATTTGCATCACAATTAGTCTCATTGTTGTGTTGGTAGCTCACTTTTCACAGGTTGGCGCAGTATTTTACACATTTATATGATATAATAATGTTTTCCACTATCACTATTTATAGGTAGGAAATATCTTCTGTTAACACTTGATAAGTCAGCATTTACCATTCCACTGCTGAAAGCATCAAATGCATGGGGATGAACTTAGCATATCTTTATTTATGCACCTTAAAAACAAGTAAAATCTGTAATTTATCTCTGGCTAAATGTGCTTCTTTTAGCAGACAGCACAATAGTGTGCTCAATGCAGATTTGCATAAGTGAATTATGCCCAAGAAGAGTAGAAAAGAGTGTCCTAGGTAGCAGCACGCCAGTAAAAAGGAGACAAAGAGATCAATTTCAAAGGGATCTTTAAAATACAACAAAAAAATAACAATACAAATTCATACTATTCTGTTCTCTATTAGCATATCTCATATTTTCATAGAAATGAAACTAATGCAGCAGATTTATCAAGAATTTGTGTCTCCATTTTTTTACCTTTATTTCAAATGCGTTTTAACCTCATGGTGTGCAAAGCAACTGCAGAAAGAAATGCTTTTGCATAGGCATGTGTAATTTGTATAATTAAGTCTGAGATTGCTATAAGAGAGAATATGTTGGTATGTAAATGCAGACAAGGTGCCTATCAGCTGAACAAGGCTTTTCCATTCAATAAAGAACTACTAATTATTTCCCAAGCCTTCAGTGTTTTACTGAAAGTGGTTCTAAAGCCTTAAGATTTTTTACCTTAATGCATTCTCTGCAATAATGAAAAAATCTTTGGTGTCCATGACGCCCACCCTTATACTTACCCAAGCCCAATTTCTATCCAGTGATTTGCATGAGATCTGTGGTTCTCTTGGCTCTCTCCCTCCTATGATGACGGAGCGGGGACGGGACTAAGCCCCGCTGTCTGTGTGTATAGAGGCAGCCAGTGGGGCTTGGGGGCGAGATTGCACAGGTACCGTCCCCCCCACCAGCAAGCAGTTTGCTAGGGGGGGTACTCAGAAGCCAGGAGGAGCCAGGAGTGCTGGCAAGGACCCTGGTAGAGGACGACTGGGGCTACTTTTTGCAAAACCATTGCACACAGCAAGTAGGTATAACATGTTAGTTATTTCATAAAAAAAAAATAAAGGTTTAAAATCACTTAAATACATGTGTGCATTATTGAAGGTGGCATCCCACCAGCCCTTCAAATGTTCATAAACAATTATAACAGGTCTTGATTTTGAGCATAGCTTATGATCAGCAGTCCATTTCTGACCTCCTAGAGAACTTTAGTCAATGCATTCTGCAGTTATTATTATTATTATTATACAAGATTTATATAGCGCCAACAGTTTGTGCAGTGCTTTACAACATGAGGGCAGACAGTACACTTACAATACAAATCAATACAGGAGGGATCAGAGGGCCCTGCTCGTTAGAGCTTACAATCTGGAAGGGACTTGTTTTTGCACAGAGATATATTCCTAGCAAGAAAGTGAGAACATTGTTATTATCTGATCAAAAAAGAGCAAAAAAGCTTTTACAGTGTGTGTTGGCCAAAGAGGGAAGAAGATTTCATTGGGTTCTAATGCTACATGACTTTCTCAAAAACAAACAGGCGGTCTCTGTGAGGCATCTTCTCATGTGCCTCTGTCTTAGCTGGTAAAAAAAAAAAAAACTGCAGGAAAATACAGAAGAAAACAGGATGATGGAGATTCAATGCTCTATGTTCAAGCTAACATGTTACACACCTTCAACAGCATCAGAGGATCATAATGTATTGAAATGCTTGGACATACATTTATGGAGCCTTTTTTGCGTCTGGGAAATTCCACTGGGTATGCATTGCTGTCAGTCTTATTCAGTCCGTTTCACTCAAGTGGAACATAAGAACGACGGCAAAACCAGTAAAGAACTTTCTTCAAAAAGTAATCATGGCAAGAGAAGTTCATAAATCATCTAACAAAATAACAATAAATTAAGTAAAATGGTAAGTGACATACATTGTACTTGTGAAAAATGAGAGCACAATATAAAACCAAAACTGAAATAAACTTCAAACTCAGATATGAGATAAATATATTAAAGTATAAGGAGTATAGCTTATTTTAGTTTTATAAAGAAACTGCATCTCCAGCTGTATTGAAATGTCTTAGCAGAATAACTGAACCGGGAAATAAATGAGATTGAACCAGGAAATTGATCTTATTTATGGGGTCAGGAAACATTTTCCCCACTGTGAAGATAAATAAGAGTGTGCCTCACTGAAGCTTTGTTTTACCTTCCTCTGGATCAACATTGCAGGACAAATTTTAAAAGGGTGTACTTGACAGGCAGCACGTACGTATATAATTTGCTATATACTGTAAAACATCTACTACAGTTAAAAAAATATATATGCATGTTTCCTAAGCAGTATTTTTTTCAGAAAATGGATCCACAAAACAAACAACACTGATATTGTTCTTACACAGAAGACTTTGCAAGTAAAAATAATAGGTACAATCTATTGCTTAGTGATGGAAATATCTCTGTTCCAAAATGCAAGCATGGATTGTCATCTTTCCCTGGTGAATTGACTGTGTAGTAATTATCAAACCATCATTAGTCATACATATCAAGATATGCTAATATACGTGGATTAATTCAAGCATGATAAAAAGAAAGCATACTTACTCTGACCATATGCAAATAAAGTCATGTATAAAGCTATTCTGCTGCTGTTAAAAGAATTACTCGCTGTAAAAAGATCAAGAGTACCATTTACATTGCATTAAATGATTTCAGCAAATTAACTTGCACCGGTAGAGTGTGTAAGGGCTAAACCAGTACTAATGCTTTTAGTTATCAAAGGGCAATTTAATTGTGAGATACAATAATCTGCCATGATATGGCCAGTTTTAATGCTGGAAATATTTATGAAAAGGTTTTCTCTTTCTACTTAAAAGGAATTGAATGTTTGGGTGCAAACGGTACTTTTCTATGCCCTGAAGCTTACTGTTTAACAATGTTTACACGGCAGTTGGAAACTCTTGGGGCATGGTTGTCAATAAACAAAATCATCAGCAAGGAGATACACCATTAGAATACAGTAATGGTTCTTGAGAAAATGCCTATCTACTAAATTACTCCTAATTACTGAAAACATGGTGAGTTATGAATTCATTTCAGTAGTTCACATATCTGCTGATTTACTCTTAATTACTGAAACATGCAAAGTCTGCAGGCATTATGAATGCATTTTAGTTGTTCACATATCAGGAAAAACTGGACTGGAAGAAGTCAAGAGATGCAGAAGGTTATGAAATATTGTTTCCTGTGAAGATAAGGATAAAGTCTGATTATATCTATCTTCCAAGTTGCGTCTAGAAATCAGACAGAGAGTGCTGGAGATCTGTAATTTTTTTCTATTTACAGTACATTCACAAGGTAAGATTTTTGCACAAATGGTTGTATGTGTCATGGAGCTGTCCATAAAACATGGAACTGCTGAAGAGGGTGCAGCAGTTCACAGGACTGATTGGTCCCACAACTCAAGCTGCAATGCTAATGCAACTTTCCATTGATATAGGGTTTTGGACACTGGAAGATCTCTTACATTTTTATTTATGTATTTATTTCAGGCACTTATATAGCGCCATCAATTTACATAGCCCTTTACATATACATCGGACACTTTATTAGGTACACCTTGCTAGTACGAGGTTTGACCCTCTTTTGCCTTCAGAATTGCCCTAATTCTTCATGGCATAGATTCAGCAAGGTGGTTGGAAACATTGCTCAGAGATTTTTGTCCATATTGACATGAGAGCATCAAGCAGTCGCTGAAGATTTGTCGGCTGCACATCCATAATGCAAATATCTCATTCCACCACATCCCAACAATGCTCTATTGGATTGAGATCTGGTGACTGTGGAGGCCATAGGAGTACAATTAACTCATTGTCATGTTCAAGAAACCAGTTTGAGATGGTTGGAGCTTTGTGATATGTACCTTTGACTGCTGGAAGTAGCCATCAAAAGATGGGTACGCTGTAGTCATAAATAGACGTGTTCAGCAACAATACACAGGTAGGCTGTGGTGTTTAACCACTTGCTTACTGGGCACTTAAACCCCCCTCCTGCCCAGACCAATTTTTAGCTTTCAGCGCTGTCACACTTTGAATGACAATTGTGCGGTCATGCTACACCGTACTCAAATGAAATTTTGAACATTTTTTTCACACAAATGGAGCTTTATTTTAGTGGTATTTAATCACCACTTGGGTTTTTATTTTTTGCTAAACAAACAAAAAAAACAGAAATAAAAAAAAGTTTCATAGTTTGTTATAAAATTTTGCAAACGGGTAATTTTTATCCTTCCTTGATATTCGCTGATGAGGCTGCACTGATGGGCTGCACTGATGAGCATTGATGGGCACTGATGGGCTGCACTGATAGGCACAGATAAGGCGACACTGATAGAAACAGATAAAGCGACACTGATAGGCACTGATGGGCACTGATAAGACGGCACTGATGAGCCCTGATGGGTGGCACTGATGGTTGGTACTGATGGGCACTGGTAGGTGGCACTGATGGGCACAGGTAGGTGGTATTGATAAGCAGCACTGGTGATGTGGCACTGATTGGTGACATTTATAGGTGGCACTGTGGGCACTGATAGATGACACTGTGGGCAATGATGGGTGGTACTGTGGGCACTAGTAGGTGGCGCTGGTGGGCACTGGTAGGTGGCACAGAAGGGGCACTGATGTCCCTCTCACAGCCGCCGGTGATTGGCTTTTTTTTAAAAACAGCCGATTACCGGCTCTGTTTACATCACATGATCAGCTGTCATTGGCTAGGGGTACTCTATCTGTGATCAGCCGAGTCTCATAGACTCGCTGATCACAGAGCGCGCCGCACACACCCTGCAGGGGGGCGCGCAGGCCGCTCGAGCACGAGTCTATGGACGCTGTCCCAGCAAATTAGGTCCGCTCTGTAGCCATCTTTTGGCTGTAGCCCGGATGGGAGGTGGTTAAACAATGCACAATTGTTACCAAGGGGTCCAAAGTGTGCCAAGAAAATATCCCCAACATCACCAGCCTAAACCGTTGATACAACGCAAGTTTGATCCATGCTTTCTTGTTGTTTATGCCAAATTCTGACCCTATCAGCTGAAATGGAGACTCATCAGACCAGACAACGTTCTTCCAATCTTTTATTGCCCAATGGATAGTTTCTCTTTTTTGGACCACTCTCTGCAAACCCTAGAGATGGCTATGCGTGAAGATCCCAGTAGATCAGCAGTTTTTGAAATACTCAGACCAGCTCATTTGACACCAACAACCATGCCACATTCAAAGTTACCTAAATCCCCATTCTGATGCTCGGATTAAATTTCAGCAAGTTGTCTTCACCACATCTAGATGCCTAAATGCATTGAGTTGCTCCCATGTGATTGGCTTATTAGCAATTTTTGTTACCAAGCAATTTAACAGGTTTACCTTATAAAGTGGCTGGTGAGTGTATATTGTACATTCATATCAGACCCTGCCCTTAGGGCCACATAGTAGGGCCAATTTAGACAGGATCCAATTAACCTACCAGCAAGTCTTACACACGACTGGTTTTGCCATCAGAATAAACTTCGAAGGTTTCTCCGACGGAACTCTGACAGAATTCCATTCAAGCGGTCTTGCCTACACGAGGTCCAACCAATGTCCGACCAAAGTCCGACCGTCCAGAATGCGGTGACGTACAACACGTACGACGGGACTAGAAAAAGGAAGTTCAATAGCCATTAGCCAATAGCTTCCGTCTCATACTTGCTTCAGAGCATGCGTTGTATTTGGTCCGTCGGAACAGCATACAGACGAGCGTTTTTCCCGATAGGAATTTGTTCCATCGGAAATATTTAGAACATGTTCCATTTCTATGTCTGTCAGAATTTAAAAAAAAAGTCTGATGAGGCATACACACGATCGGAATAGACGAAAAGATTCCGTCAGACTTTTTCTGACGGAGATTCCGCTCGTGTGTACGCAGCTTTAGGAGTGTGGGAGAAAATCGGAGCACCTGGAAGAAATCCACGTAAGCACTGGGAGAACATGAAAACTCCAGGGAGGTAGTGTCATGGTTGGAATTCGAACTGACAACCCTAGTGCTGCTAGGCATAAGTGCTAACCGCTTGGCCACTGTGCTGCCCATGTTAAATATGCATATAGTTGTTTAAAAAAAAACACTATTTATATGAAAAGGATTTGCTCCATTTTAGTCATGATAATCATAAGGATAGGGAGTTTATACGGCATTGGTATAGCGCAGAGTTAAGCTGGCACCTATCTGTCATTTCAAGTCTATGGTATCTGCAATTGTTAGATGGTCAGTTTCAGCTGGTTCCAGAAACAATCCTCATCTGCATTCATAGAAATATGAACTTTTGTTAAATCAAGTGTGCATGGTTATTAAAAGCTTCTTCAAAAGAAAGGCTTTTTGGTGAGTAGATCAAGTGTGCATGTATGATTAGCCCATTGTGTGTATGACTAGCTTTATGTTGGAGCCATGATTGGCCGATTAGCTGTAACTTTTCAAAAAAAAAACCTGTTTAATATGATCTACAATGGCCTTAAAACTCAAGTACATCTACTTCAGGACTCTTCAATACACATCTAATTGGTCACAATAGCACAAGTACTCACGTTATAGTAAATGCAAACCTGCCCTGATATCTTTATAAAACAGCACCTTTTCATAACAAATTTCCCCTAGGGGGGGAATGAAACTGTAAGCATAAATGTGCAGTCACATGTAATATAATGCAGATTACGTAAGCGGCACATGCCAAAAATATAAAAGAGGAGCCATTTTGTTGCTTGGCATATTGGTAAAAACATAAAAGGACTTATACTTATTTATCCATTTTGGCCTTGCCTCATGTTTTTCCTCTTTTTTTGTTTGTTTTTCTTCTTTTAAAAAGCTGAAAACAAGCCATTGTCATGATTCTTGAACAGTAAATTGACTACTTAAAGTGAGAGCCTTGCACATGATGATCCCAGAAGCCACATGAAAGCTTGCTGCCCAGCACTGAGCACGCACACTGACTTCAGCCACTAAGCAGATTCCAAGGAGCAATTGTCACAGCCGGCACAGTAACTGCTTGCTTTTTTTACCAATTAGAAGAAAAAAAATCAGCTGCCAAACTGTTCAATTTTCTCTCTGAATTGACTCACAGGCTATAATTGACAGAAGAAACAAACTGATGTGGTGCAATAACTGTAGCAGTTACTGTTGGAAGGTTGCATAGCAACTAGAATCAGCAGAAGAAGCAATAGACTGAGATCGAAATTGAGAGACAAACATCCACTATAGAGCTTGATTTACATCTATGGAGTAGGTTCATGAGCCCGTGACACACATTTATTTAAAAATTACTTAGATTCTGTTGTAAATAACACAATTTGAAAGGTATAACCTCTGCCTCTGCTTCTGAAGAGCTTTTGTTTGAATCTTTGTTTGAAGAAAAGTATTCTTGTACGATAACAATTGAAGATGAGGTAAAAAAAAAAAAAAAAAAAGAGTGCATTAATTTATTGTCCCTTGGGGTGAAACTCTCCAGTCGTGCAATGAAAGGGCCGCCTGTAACTGAACCAACAGTCCTTTGAATAAAAACAATGTTTCTCAGAGTGTCAGTCACAGCTCCAGCAAGCAGTTCTTAAAGAGAGCATTTCAAGCATTTGGAAAAGCTTCTACTGATCCTCAGGATATCGGAATAAAAGCAAGATCATAATTCAGCAGTAGGAGGTCTGCTTAGCCATCTCAGCGGTAGAAAAGAACACGGATCCACACTTTGTCTGGAAAGCGATCAATGGTACACCTGTTTTGTATCCCGACTGACTCAAGATATGCTAATCAGTGAGAAAGATGATCATAGTCTATATGTGACTCTGCAAGACGTCTGTCTGAAATTGTAAAACATTCCAGAGTCTTAAAGAACAAGTCTCGTCCACACATAAGTGAGTTTTCTTTCATTCTCATAAAAATATTTGTATATTGTGGTCAAATAGGGATAAACACTTTTGAGTGGAAGAAAAGACAAATATATGCTTGAAGAGATAAAAACGCACAAAAAATATACTTTTGAAAGGACTTTATTGATCTATTAGCTTGAAGCTGAAGAATATACATGGTATTTTTGATAGCTGTTAAAAGTCTTTAAACAAATATTTTACCACATGAACAAGTAATTATTTTTTTTATTAGATGCTAATCATTTGATTTACATGTTTATGGTCTGTGCCCACTTCCAACCTGTCTTTCATACTGCTTGTACCAAAAATTATTGTATTTTGTATTCTTTAACATTATTATAGGATGGGGGATAAAGTGGGTTAGCATTCTTGATTTGCAGCACTGGGGACCTGGGTTTATTAAACGAGAAGAAAACTGCATTGTAAATATCACCCCAAACACACCCACAATCGCTATAACTTAGCCAGCTGCTAACACAACACACACCCCAGTACTTTAAAATAATATATAGTTTATAAAGTTAATCATACGTAAACATTAAATGGCTCTCAACATTTCTGTGATATGATACTCAAATAAATCAATAAAACATATAAATATACTGTATATAGAAAATTGCAATATTGAAGTTGGTGATACATCAAAAGTCCGTAGGGTACAGTCCTCCTTTAAAACCCCAAGCAATTCCACCATGTGCCCAGTGCCAGTGTTATCTTGAAATACACTGAAGGCTCACTGGAATATATTAACTTCTTATTGAAATGTAATATACATCTCGTCAGACTGGATTCTATATCAAATTCCCACTTCATTCTTTATCCACTCTCCTTAGCCCTTGATTCAAGAACAACATTTAGACAGAGAAAAACATCTCAATAGTGCAATATCTCTGAACCTTTAGAGTTGTACTCTACTCACATTATATATTCACAATATTATACTCACATTTCACCATCAGAAGGTATCACCATATACTAAATCCCTTATACCAGGGATATGCAATTAGCGGACCTCCAGCTGTTGCAAAACTACAAATCCCATCATGCCTCTGCCTCTGGGTGTCATGCTTGTGGCTTTCACAAGTCTTGCTATGCCTCATGGGACTTGTAGTTCTGCAACAGCTGGAGGTCCGCTAATTGCATATCCCTGCCTTATACAATATTACAATACAAGACTCTCCAGATGAAAAAGACTTGTTATGTTAATTGAGTCAAATGAGCATTTCCCATAGGCAAATCTCAATACTCCAACTTATTCCACCAGAATTCTTCCATGTGTATATAAGGACTGCAACACTGGTCTGTCTCCAAATATACTCTAAACAGGTATTAAAATACAGAAACTCTCAGATTATCCCTAAATCCCCTCTGTTTTTTTACCAGTTCAGGACGGGAACTCTCTAGGTGGGTACTTTTTTCTTGATTCCCAGCCCAACTCAGCTCAAATTCAAAATAAAAAAACACTTCCATAGCATTATCACATTAAAAACAAAGCACTCTGTGGTATATATACTAATCACATAATATAAGAAAAGGGGAGGTAAAAGTGAATTTTAAAACTTTGAAAACTTTGATTTGAATAAAATTCATTTTTTGGATTCACTATATGAGGAGCATTTCTTTACATCCACCCATATGTGAGTGTACCCAATAACCAGACCCACTGTGGAGGAGGAGATACCACCAGACAAGAGACCAGAGACGACCCTGCTTGAATGCACTTTACCCCTGCAGGGGTACATCTTTCTGGTGAGTGTGGAACCGAGAGGGGAGCACGTGTGAACTTCACCTAATTCTTCACCAAGAGTTATTGTTTATCCAGGCACAAGTCACTTTAAAAGTTATTATATTTTTTGAACTGTGATTTTTTTTGGTTTACACCAGTGGATTCTTACAAATATATATTTGTATATGGAGTATAATCCAGTTTTTATGGACAAATATTTTGTATGGACACTTTTTCCACAATAAGCACATTGAGCACTTTATATGTGTATTTTTTTGGTTTATGGAACTTTTTATTAGTCATCCAGGATTGCAAATGTTATATTGAGCACTCATACAATTTAACACTAATAATGTTTGTGTGATTTAAAGAGATAGGACACCTTATTAGACATTTTATTTTTTAACACAACCACTTATTAGATTTAGGCAGCATCATTTTACCTCCCCTTTCCTGATATATATCTTACGAAATCCACTCTGTGGAGCTTTGGGGGTAGATAGCAGCCACACCTCTTTTACCATAGCACGGAAAATAAAAACTTATTTCAACTACTGACAAAATGTTTAAAACACTACACATTTAAAAAAAAAATTTAGAAAGTTGGCACTTCCTGGTGCACTTGATGTAATGACATCACTCTCAGTCAACACATTTTATTGTGAGACTTTCTCAGGATATGGGAAGTAGCAAGCTTGCCCAGTTTGTGTGTTTTCTCTGATATGATCTGAATTTTTCAATGTTTTCTGTAAAGTTCAGAATGAATGCACAATATAAATTAGCATAATATATATATATATATATATATATATATATATATATATATATATACATACTGTATATTTTTTTTAAACAATTCATTATTTTTAATAGTAGCAGATTCAATTGATACAGAAAATGATGTGATTTTGGAATGTAAAAGCTTGTTTTGCCCTATTTAACCTATTCTTAATGGATCCGCTTAGAGCTGCTACTTTTACAAGACAAGTTAAAACCTGATATATGGATATACAGTTAGTCTAATAGGTTGAAACAGTCAAATATTAGGATAAATGTAGAGCAGTGAGCATGACTGGGGAGGTTACTACAACAACTAAAACAAGGATGGTGACTGCAGAGGTAAGTACAATGGCGATTGTGACTGGGGAGGTGACTACAACAAGAGATGGTGACTGAGAAGGTAGCTACTAGAGATGAAGTTCAGCATCAGTGCCATTATGGTTTTGGGGCAGATTTCATGGAGGATCACGCAGTTTGGTGGCTTGGTAAAACTTTGAATTGATGGCCAACAATTTACACTCAAATCCATTATGCGCTGTATAACCTTTCATATGTATCCCCAAGAGCCAATATTCTGAAAGAATGGACAGCTCCCTCACTTTAAAATGGTGGGCTCCCAGCTGCCATATTGTCAGTGTATGTTGGAGCTGGTTAAGAAAAGCTGAGCATTTTTGTAGGAAGAGATACAGTGCTCTACTGTGTTATACTGTGCTATACAGTTTTATATTGTGTTATACAATACAATGCTGTGTGGTGGGCTACATACACTAGCATGTACATTACTTAGACCTAGCTATCTTTCCTAAGGCTTTGCTGCTCTGTACTTTTTTTTCTGGAGGAA
This sequence comes from Aquarana catesbeiana, assembly GCF_042186555.1. Taxonomy (NCBI): domain Eukaryota; kingdom Metazoa; phylum Chordata; class Amphibia; order Anura; family Ranidae; genus Aquarana; species Aquarana catesbeiana. Next base: position 283,842,027 of record NC_133325.1, read on the forward strand.
GGGGGTATTCCATTTGATTCTGTTCTACTAGGGTCATTTTTAAGTTTGGGATATGCAGCATACACTTGTTGCTGAATAGTTTTTTGGGTTGACTTTTGTATGAAACACAACACTATATTACTGTGCAGATCTAAAATGAGAGGAAGGGGTTCTGTTTGTGGCAGTAATAGGTAGCGTACAGGTCCTGCAGAACCTAGAAGTGGGGTATGGTTGAATAAACCGGAAATAGGATATGTGTGTTTTTTTCAAAAAGTGGCTGACTAATACAGTCACATCACACGCAGCAGATAGTTGACAGCTGAATAAATGTCCACGCTTATATCCTCATAGATGGAGAGCAGCCAATTATCTATTATCAATGCACCTTCTTTCCCTTACTCTGATAATTCTGCCATTGCCCTGCAAACTGAGAAGTCTACCAAAATATTTGGCCATACCACTGCAGAAATGCAGCAGGAGGAAAAGATGAATAATGTCAAAGAAATGCTATCTGACATAGAAGCAGAAGATGGGATGGCCATAGAGGAAAAGCCTGGTTCAGTAACTCTAGAGCAGTGGTTCTCAACTCCTGTTCTCAGGACCCACTAACAGGCCAGATTTTAATTATTACCTTGGGGAGAGGCAGACTAGAATACTGCAATCACTGAGCAGCAAATGATATCACCTGTGATGTATTTCAGTTATCTTACAAACCTTGCCTGTTAGTGGGTCATGAGGACAGGAGTTGAGAACCACTGCTCTAGAGAACAGCAGGTAGGGAGCAGCAACAGATAGTTTATATGCAGCAGCTGGAGATCAACCCAAAACAGTTTCCAGAAGAGGTAGTAGAGGACGATTGCCAATCACTTCAAAAACAAGGTTGATGCAATTTGTGAAGACACCTCTACTGTACAGATATCTCCTCACTTAACATGCTTTGTCTAACAGCACATTTAACACTTTCTTCTTTTCAACAGGCTACTACTGAAGAGGTTACCAAAATTTTCTCCCACCTAACTTAAAAAGCCCTCACTGGACCCTACCGACCTGAACAACTTAAGACCTATCTCCTTGCTTCAATTCACCTCTAAACTTTTAGAACGCTTAGCCTATAACTGTCTGAGCTCATACCTCACTGAAAACAACCATCTTGACCCCTTACAGTCTGGCTTTTTTCTCACAGCGCTCCACAGAAATTGCTCTACTAAAACTCACTAATAATTTACTAACTGCTAAAACCAACAGCCACTACCCAATACTTGTACTACTAGACCTCTCTGTGGCCTTTGATACTGTTGATCACCCACGCCTTCTCAATAAACTCCACTCCTTTATTCTCCAAGATTCTGCTCTCCTGGTTCTCCTCCAATCTATTACAGGCATACCCCACTTTTAAGTACACGTTGGGGTTTATTTACTAAAGCTGGAAAGTGCAACATCAGGCTCACTTCTGCATAGAAACCAATGAGCTTCGAACCCAAGCTCGTTCAATTAAGCTTTGGTAATAAAACCTGGAAGCTCATTGGTTTATATGCAGAAGTGAGCCTGATTTTGCATTTTTCAGATTTAGTAAATAAACCCCATTGTGTACTTAAAAGTGGGGTATGCCTGTACAGCACTCCTACAGTGTTACCTAAAACTCTGTCTCCTCCTCTTCACTTCTTCTTTCTGTAGGGGTCTCCAAAGTCTCTGTTCTTGGACCCCTTCTCTTCTCTATCTACACCTCCTCTCTTGGTCACCTGATAACCTTTAAATGCTTTCAATACAATCTCTACACTAATGGCAACCAAATCTATCTCTCTACTCATCATCTCACTCCTTCAGTCTCCTCTTGCATTACTAACTTAATAACTGACATAAAAGCATGGATATTGCACCACTTCCTCAAACTAAATCTTTCTAAAAGTGAGCTGCTAATATCCCCCCCCCCCCCCCATTCCCTCCTCTCTGACTTTTCCTTCAAGATCAATAATACAACTATCAGTCCCTCCCCCACACCAGGGTATTAGGTAATTCTAAACTCTGACCTGTCCTTTTGGCCCCAAATCCAATCGCTTTCAAAAAGTGTAGACTTCACCTCTGTAACATCTCTGAAATGTACCTTTTTTATCTAATGAAACCTCCAAACCTAGTCATTCACTTCCTTGTTATCAGTCGCCTTGACTATTGCAACTCTTTTCTCATAGGTCTACCTCACCATAGGCTATCTATCCCCTCTTCAGTCTATCATGACGGCTGCTGCCAGACTCATCTACCTTACCAACCACTCAGTGCCAACCAATCCTTCCACTGGCTTCCAATTGCCCAACAAATTAAATTCAAAATACGAACAACAACATACAAAGTCATTCACAACTCATCCCCAAGCTACATCACAATCTTGTCTCCAAATATCACCCAAACCGTTCTCTCTGCTCCTCCCCATACCTCCTGCTCTCTAGCGCTCTTGTCTCCACCTCCTATGCTTGTCTCCAGAACTTCTCCAGAGGCTCTTAAATTCTCTGGAACTCTCTACCTCAATCGGTCCAGCTCACTCCTACTCTGGCTACCTGTAGGCGATCCCTGAAAACTAACTTCTTCAAGGAAGCCTATCAAGCCTCCAACTAAAACTAATCTTGTAACACTTCCGTTCCTCACAGTTATTACCCTTTGTATCACTTGCCTCACCCTATTATATCCTCTTATATTATTATTGTATTAGACCCTCTGGTATTATTGTATTGTAACTGTACTGTCTCCCTTTAGATTGTAAAGCGATGCACAAACTGTTGGCACTGTATAAATCCTAAAAATAATAATAATAATAGATGAGGTAGTAGACCATGGATGGATGTGCCCCCCCACCCCAAATTTCCTGCACTACATAATACCTGGGCACTGGGCTGACAGCAGAGCTCTTCCTCCCCACACAGTACATAACTGAGATCTGATTCCCTTACAGACACTGCCTTACTGATGCCTGTCCTCTGACCTGCTGTCCCCTATTTTCTGTAGTGCTGACCCAAGTTCTCTGTCCTGCTGACCTCTGTACACTGCCCGGCTGCCCCCCTCATCCTCTATCCTACTGACTCCTGTCCTCTACCCAGCTATACCCTGTTCTCCACCCTGCTGATTTCTGTGCTCTGCTATGCTGACCCCTGTCCTCTGCCCTGCTGACCCCTATCCTCTGCCATACCGAACTCCTGTAAACTCCCCTGCTTACCTCCCATCATTTGCTCTGCCAACCCCCTGTATACTGCCCTGATGGTTCACTGTGCACTTCCTTGCTGCACCCTGTCTGCCCTGCAGACCCTTTGTCCTCTGCCTTGCTAACCCACTGCACACTGCCCTACATAGTAATGCCTTCTGTACACTGCCCTACAAACTGATGACCCCTATCCTCTGCTCTGCTAATTCCCTGTACATTGACCTGCAGACTTCTAAACACTGCCCTGCTGACATCCCATCCTCTACCCCCTGGCATTTTTTACTGCATCCCCACATCAGACAGGCTAGCTCTGTCCCTATGGTAGACCCACTTGGGTGCCATGAAGGGGAGAGGAGGAAATCTCAGAGGGAGAGGCTGAAGAGCAGCAAGGAACAAAATTGTCAAGTTACAGGGGCACTTTGGTGGCACTGTCCTAAAGCAAAGATCACTGTTACCCCAGAGTACAGTCCAGATGCCTTTTCAGTGTGGCACTTTTTTACTGTATCCTCTGCTGACAATAGCTTTTTGATCTGAAACCTCTGCTGGAAGCGCTTCCATTGCAGTAGGCCTAACACCCACTTGGGTACAACTGTAATTCACAAGTACATGACCCAGCAACACAGAGATTAGTGATAATAGCACCTAAGCAAGACAAGACAGATTTATTAGGCTTCCCCAGTTCCTGGTGCCAAAAAGAAAAAACAAATGTTGCAGATGTACAAACAGTGCCTTAATGTCAGCTTAGCAGAACTTCTAACAATGCCTAATTTATGGCCTACACTGCCCCAGGGTGTTGCCTCATAGACAGGTAGAGAAACAGAGGATTTGATGCTATCCCAATGCCACCAGGAACCTCTGTCCCTTCCTTCTATCCCTGGAATGCAGAAGCAGTAAAAGGCTGAGGATTAGTAGAGGAGGTGGCTTGGGGACTATAGGAGAGGGGGAAGGAGGACTAGTTTTTAACACTTCCCAAACCCTGGGTATTACACATGAATGGAGGGAGCAGTTGGAGGACAACATTGATGATGAGGGTTCTCAGATGCTGTGAATTTGCGACATATGGGATCAAAGAATAGGACCACTAACTTTTGAATGTCCACCCTATTGGATCACTACTACAAGATCAAAATGGCCTCTCCATCTCTCCATCTCCTGCTGCCATACCAGTGGAAGCACAAAATCTTTCACTAGATTAAGTGCTTTGACAGTGCTTTTTTGCTGCATTCCCCAAAAAAGGGCAGGGATACCTCTGCCTATGTTTACCTGCTGCTAACATTCTCCCTAGGGATAGGAAAGCAGTGTCGGCATTGCCCTGCATAGATCTTTCCAGCCACATTGGCCAGACCAAGCTAATGGCACTAATCATAGGCCAAGATTGAACCTTAAATCACCTACTATATTGGTTGCAGGGCTGATATTGAAATGCCAAAAAGCAAGCAGAGCCCCTGTGTGCTACTGGATGTTCAGGATGGAATACTGGTCAAAACCTGTCCAATGTGCTCTGGAAATATTAGTCTGCCCTATTGCTAGTGTGGGCTTTCAGGGCATCAGGAGGGCTTGCCACTACTACAATTACTTAAGAACTAGCCCTATATTACCAGGCCATTTTTCAGTTTTCAATGCTGTGCTGTAATAGTTTGACAATTACTGAGTTGTGTAATACTGCACCCAAATTAATTTCATATCATTTTATATATATGAAAAAAAGCAAAACATTGCTGCTTGCTTATGTTTGCTTACATTTACTTTTTATTTCTTTACCTTTAAAAAAACATCCCACAGTCATTGATGGTCAGTGGTAAGATTTGTCCCCCTAATGCCCTGTACACACGGTCGGACTTTGTTTGGACATTCAGACAACAAAATCCTAGGATTCCTTCCGACGGATGTTGGCTCAAACTTGTCTTGCATACACACAGTCACACAAAGTTGTCGGAAAATCCGATCATTCTAAACGCGGTGACGTAAAATACGTACGTCGGGACTATAAACGGGGCAGTGGCCAATAGCTTTCATCTCTTAATTTATTCTGAGCATGTGTGGCACTTTGTCCGTCGGATTTGTGTACACACGATCGGAATTTCCGACAACGGATTTTGTTGTCGGAAAATTTTATATCCTGCTCTCAAACTTTGTGTGTCGGAAAATCCGATGGAAAATGTGTGATGGAGCCTACACACGGTCTGAATTTCCGACAATAAGGTCCTATCACACATTTTCCGTCGGAAAATCCGACCGTGTGTACGGGGCATTAGACTTCAATGAGGTTCAGATTTTTTCATCTTTTTAAAACAGGCACAATTCGAATATTGGCAGATTCACTCATCCCTTATAACAACAATAGGAATGATTACTGAGGGTTGTTACTACAATATGAACAGTGACTGGGGAGAACTTTGATAGGGATTGAGACTGGGTGTTAGGAGCTGGAACACCTGCTGGTTGCAAATCAGAAGACTCGGCCTCAGTATTTTACCTGTGTGCCTGTTTACAATGATCCACCACCCTTGAGCATACTATCCCATACACCTGTTCTACCTGTACCATTAGCCCTTACCCATTCTGGACCCTTTTTTTGATCTCACCTGCTCTCTGTTCCTGGTCCCCCTGCCTGACCCTACTTATCCTGATCTCCCCTTTTTCTCTGTACATAGGTAGTTTTTGTTTTTCACAAGTGCTCACTGGGTTTTGTATAGGTTTATGTATTCATGTTTTATGTTACTTAAACTGTGTTCATAATAGATTGCATTTCTTCACTAAATTTTGAGTCCAGATTCCTCTGTAGCTGCACATATATGGTCATGCTGTCACTGCAGAATACCAACATGTGGTGTCCTATCATAAAGCTAAGGTCATAATGACAATATTGGATACACAGCGAATCTGTGGGTTGTTTTCTTGTATTTCCTTGCTGTTTTGTTGTGAGAGCCCTGTTTCAAAAAACATCCAAATGACGTCTGATATTATATATTGCTTAAGGGCTGTACTTTTTATGTACTAAGCTAACAAACAAAAGTGCTCTAAAAGAAAAATCAAGGAGCACAGTAATTGAAACTGATCCATCAAGAAGCCTGTGCTCTAAGTGAATATGGGTTCCACTTCCTATTGGTTATCTATGGGAATGTGCTTTTAGAGTCACTGAGGCTCATGGGACAAGAACCCTTCTACCCAGCCAGTGACATCAGCAAAGGTAAGTAGTGTACTTGCTTAATATTGAAAGTATTATCAAGGTAAAGCAAAGCGTTGTTTCCCAACATGGTGCAGCCAGACTCACTCAATGTTCTGCCACACAAGGATTGATTTGCTCACCCCTCCTTAACAGGCCTTATGTATTAGCAAAATCCATTACATCTTAAATTGCTAGTGAAAATTGCTCAGTGAAAATTTCTCCTTGTAGAAGGCTTGTTTGCTATGTAAGCTACACTTACACTATAGTAATTACTGAGTTATGCTACAAACCAAAGTCATGTGATTCCAGCTGAAATTTTATTGAATCAAGGTGTCTGCAAGCTATGAAATAGATATTTAGAACATGAAAATAAATATGTATAAATAATTTGATATAAAGCTACTTTTGAAACCTAAAGATGGCATTGTGGAATTGAAATGGTTAAAAAAGAAAACAACCCAAGAGAAAACTAAATATTAGTTCAAATACATATTCACTAGAATACAGTTTAATCAGCATGATTAAGTTTATAGTACATCAATACTTAGGAGAATTGCTTGCGTCTGATCTAACAACACTATAAATATGAGATTGTAGTTGCATATTATGCAAGTGGTATTCTGAAGTAAAACACCTGCTCAGTAATGTACCATCTGTGGTTTGATGCTGGAAATATGTAAATAAGTGGCATGGAAAAACTAACATTGCATTTAGCAAATATTTTTACAAGACATTTGATAGAGGAAATAAGCAAACTTAGAAAATTATACATTAGTGTTCAATAACTTTTTTAGAATGAAACAATAAACACATTTTTAAATATTTGCAGTTGAGTTTTTATACACTGAACTTCATTTTCGATGAGTAACAGCATAATAATTTGTTTCTGCATGCACTGAAAGTAATTTTACATAATTAAGACATGCCTAAAGAGATCCTGTCGTTTTTCTAAAATGTCCTTGTAAGAGAAGGTAGTCCCCATCTCATACCTCCCCCTTAATTCCAACGCAGTAGCCTCCATCAGTGTATTCAGTATTCAACACTTTTGATATTTTAAGATGCCCTCATGCTATGGTTCATTTCTCTGACCCCTTTGTCAGTACAGTAATAAGCTATTACTAGAAGTCAGAAGAAAGAACCATGGTGCTGGATGTGGAACAGAGGCATCAAACACTCCCTAAAGTGTTGAATGTTAAAGATACTAGAGAGGGCAGGTGCACTGGCACGAAGGGAAGGTTGGAAACATGGACCACTAGAGATGTGAGTATACTGTCTCTTCCCTTGCATGGAGCTATCCTTTTCAATTCTTTATAAACCTGACAGTGACCATTGCTATTTCTTTTGCTATCCCATCTAACATTTCATATGCATAGAGGCAGTTTAAAGATGTATTGTACCCTCTCTCCTGTCACAGCTCTCTAACAATCAATAGATAGCAGCTTTAAAACTCTGTGTAAAAAGCAACTTTACACAAGTCTTCCTGCATACAATTACATTATCCTCTCCCCTTCAGTTTGATTGATTTATTTTTTTATTTATTCATTGTGTACTGTTTAGCTGATTTTAGTGCTGATGACAAGTGGGGTGGCACAACTCAATTATGCTCAAGACCAAGAACAGGGTGACGGACCAGCCTGAGAGTTATTATGAGTTAATCTGAGCAGTTACCAAGCAATTATACATTTTTCTGAGACTCCACTCAAAGAACTGATGGCAAGATGTGTTCTACAGTGACTAAAGAGTAGAAAAATTATTTTTAAAGTGATTAATATTGTTAGACACATTCATGTTCTTCTATGTTTCAATACCAAGAAAAGACCTAGGCACGGAAGGGACCTTGTCTTCCTAAGAACTTCAAGCAGGCAGAGCATCAGGTGTGCCCAGGGGAAGAAGATGGAAGGAAGAAGGAATCTCCCAGATTGTAAATGAGTGAATTCCTTTTTGGTATTTTAATCAGGGTTGTTGCATCATAATAGTATTACTATATCCATAACCATCTGTCAATTTCTCTTTGGGAATCATGAAAGGGGAGAAAAGCCTGCCAGGCAGTGAGCACTCATCTGCCTATTGATGAACTGGTCCTAGTGTCCCTCAGGATTTACCATCTACCAGTGACACTAACTGATGTTGTCATATAGAGTTTGTGTATCCACCAAACATTTGTTTGGGCTTTCTCTCACAAAACTCACAAAAGGTATTGGTAGGTAAAATTACATTTCTATTTGCAATTTTTTCCTATCTAAAGCTATTTTCTTTTTAATTGAAAGCTCAATGGAAGCAGTTTAACTGAAAACTGCCATATGCATGGCAAGCCGGAACATTGAGGACTGGAATTGTGACATTTGCTTTGAAATAATAGATTGGGGCTAAATGGAGAAAAATAAAATATCAGAAACAATGGTGGAAGACTGACAAACACAACTATTAAACCAAATCATAACTATACTACCTCCATGTGTGTTTCTATATCTGAAAAGCAGTAAACAAAAAGTATCATAGGACATAGCAACTGTCAGTCAGGGAAACACTATTCAGCAAGTGACAATAGATTTAAAGTGCTAAAGGGTAAGAGGTCAGTAATGTATTGCTCCATAGACAATACATTCAGAGGACTATTTTAAATGTGACATATCTGACTGTTGATGTAATTATGGTTTTCAGAGCTTTATGAATCACAGTGTGTAGTCTCTCTGTATCTGAATCAAAGAAAAGAAAAGCACAATAACTTCTGAGTAGTAAAAAAAGTATAAAGCAGGAGAAACAGCTAGAATTTTCAGTAAAAGGTCAGCAATAGTAGCCTAAATATTTATAATCCACATAAGTTTCCTTTTACTAGGATGCATAAAAAATAAGAGAAATGATTCAAATGCTAAGCATATAATAATGTTGTATTGATGTGGCGATGCAGTTAATAATATTTTAACTAGTAAAATTGGAAGGAATGTTGGGAAGGTGATGTTTCAAACAAGCACCTGTGAGTTTTGAGAGCCTCGTACAACTAAAGGCTCCTATATGACACTATAAACAAGTTCCAAAGCCTGCTTCACAAACCTCATAAAATAAACAAAAAACTTCCTTTACCTTCTTTGACTGAGCCAAATCCTCCTTAATTTTTGTCTTATACCCTCTCAGAAACATCAGATCACAGTGGGAGGGTTTCATCAACAGTGACCGTGCTGTCACTTTAGAAAGCTGCAGGCAGGACTAGGTGGGGCAAGGTGCTGACTGACAAGCTACAGGCTTGTGAATCAGCAGTGACAATGTTAACAGCCATGCCCCCTGAAACATTTTTAATCCCACTCTAGTGCAAGCAGACACAGCCTACATGTGAGTGGAAACTCTATTCTGAGTTCAGGAGCAGTATAGTATCTTTGAAACACCATCACAGGAAGCTACATTATGCAGTGTTTATGAAAAATCCATGCCACTGTCTGTGCAGTGAAAATATATTCCAAGTTTATTGAATGCATATACAGTAAATAACATTTAACAACAAAAATTGCTAAATTGTTTACATTTCAGTATATAGTTATACCATTTTGATTATTTTTGAAAAGAAGCTGATTAACATTTGACATACCCCTCATTATTGCCAACCAGATCCACTTATGTCATCCTCTATACATTCAAACACTGAATTTCCAGAAGACACAATATTAAGTCATAACTCAATATTTAGCCAGAACAAGCTCAATTACAGCAAAAAAAACTGAGTTTCCCTTGACAATAACAAGTTGGCTGAGTATGGGGCAATCTAGTGTTTCCCATGCCCAATACCATAAATAATCAGCATATCTAACACATTCACAAATTTCTCTTAGCTAGCCAGAAGAGCTGAGAGGAACATGATTATAACCACTGTCACACCAGTAAACAGAATTCAGAACAGAACAGTTCAGAATTCCAAAAGTGGACTGAGAGTGGTAATAAGAGAACTGAGCCAAGTTCAGTTCACTTGACATTTGCTGAACACATGAAAAAATCCTCAAACCATTAGCACCTGAACCCAAATCTATGGATGCCAAATCTTGTCTTAAAAACCCAATTGCAAGCTTTTAATAAAAAAAATGGGCATAGGTAGCTGGGAAAAAAAGAAAAACTCCATACAACAAGCAGCTGGTCTTTTTATATGGCTTAAGAGCAGCATTAATAATACACAACTCCGTTAAAAATATATAGTTAGGAGACGCCTAAAACATGAAGTGTAGGATGTACTGCATCAAAAGTGACATTTTAAAAAATCTATCTGGAGCTAAAAGACAGTTCTATCCCAGCTTCTGTCTGTAAAAAAAGTAGCTGGGGGTCCAGGGTGACATAATTGGCCATGTCAGGGGTGGGGTCCGCCTAAAACCCATACCAGATCCTAAATAGGGGTCTGGTATGGATTTTTAAGAGTCATCTCACGCAAAAAGAATAAAAATAAATAAAATCATGTTAGTTCCACCAAAAATCTATACCAGACCCCAGCTGACCAGGAAAGGAAGGGGCAGCAAACTTGCACACTCCCCTCCATTGTAAGGTTGCCTTGCCAGGAGAGTCCCTCTGTTAAGGCACCCTGTCCCCATGTTGGTGGGAAGAGCCTCATCCACACAGTGGGGGTCTGTGAGGGGGACTTATTAGAATATGGAATCTCCTTTTAAATAAAGGGCCCCCAGATATCAAGTGCATCCCTATATCAATGAGTAAGGGTACATAGTAAAAAAAAATTGACAAAGCAAATAAACACACACAAACGCACACACATAGAAAAAGTATTTTGGTTAAAAAAATAGGACATGTCCCATGATGTAAATCCAATCTCAGCCATGTTGTCCAGTGATGTACATCTATCATCAATCATGATAAGCGATGTCTCAAAGACTCAGAGCAAGAGAATGTCACCAGCACACCATGGATCTCCAGAATGGGTCCAAAGCTTTATTCAGCGATCACATCATTAAAGCAGATTGTAACATTTTGTAGCTTCGTAGGACCCCTTTATCATGCATGTGGTTACTGGAGATCCATGGTGTGCTGGTGACAAGCTCTTGCTCTTACCATTCACGGTTCCAGCCTGTGGTCACTTAAGCACACACTTACATGCACAGCCATTTCTGCAGGAATGTGTGCATGGGTCCCAAAGACTCACTGACACAAACATGATGATCCACACAATGATAATCCATTCCAATTGCAAAGATAGCTCCCCAGACAGTGACCATATTTGGTTAATGATGCCATCTGGGATACCTGCAGACTTGTTTACAATCTAAAACAAGCTAAGGGGCTGGCAGCCAGAAGCTGTTATTTACCTGAACAAACCACAATTACAATTTGGGGTTCTTGGAGACTTCATTTATCATCAAACTTTCAGCTCTTGGGTTGAATTTGGCAAAGACTTTTGTTGCACAAATGATTATCACTTATTTGGTGACACATGGTAGCACTCAGCAGTGTAGTGGCTTCTCAGGCTCCCAGTTATTTATTTTTTATTTTTTATTTATCAAAAAAGAACCAAAGTACAGGGGCCATAAGCAACAATGGCAAGCATGAACTTACACAAGGACCCTTGAGTACATCGACATGGACATAGTGGCAGTGGTAAAATGCAGACTTGTGTATTATCTCAAAAAGGTATATGATTATGGCCAATCACCTAGCCCAGTAGGGCCGTAAAGACTTAAATGAGAAGAGTTAATTCCCAGTACTGCATATATCATATCATGTGAGAGCCCACATATATCATGACATGCGAGGTAGACTCCAGCACCTTATGTAAGATGGCGGTGTTACAGAGGTTTTCTGACCCCGCGGCTTCAGGGAGGCCTTGGTGCCACAAGTAGCTATGATGGCTAATGCTATGTACACACGAGCGGACTTTTCGACCTGACTGGTCCGACGACCGTGTGTGGGCTTCATCGGACCTGGAACATGTTTCAAATCTTTACGTCAGAACTCCACTTGACCCAGTTCCTATCGAAAAGTCCGCTCGTCTGTATGCTAGCCCGACGGACAAAAACCGATGCTAGGGCAGCTATTGGGTACTGGCTATGAACTTTCCGCATGAATCCGTCGGACTTTGTTGTGATCATGTGTAGGTAAGTCCGTTCATTTGGAAAGTCCATTGGAAGTCCGTCGAAAGTCCGTCGGATAGTCCGTTGGACCAGTCCAGTCGAAAAGTCCGCTCGTGTGTACGCGGAATTAGGTCTGCAAGGTCCTCCTTATGCATCTGTATGGCTGCCATGCAATCAGTGTGGCAATCCTGTCCATGTTCCAGGGTGGATTCTTTGGTCCAGGGACAAGACCGAGGTCTCTCCCATGGAGGTCTGGTCACTCGGTTCAAAACTATTAAATTTCCTTTGTCTCCTCTATTCAGAGGATAAGCGCCTCCATGTCTGCCTTAGTCATGAGCGCACGAGTTAGAGCCCTGGGGAGGATGGAGGATAGAGAAATTGTGCCAGTCCCAGCATCTCTGGTATATTGGAGTAGGAGTCTGAGGCACATGAGGGAGGTGGGGAAACCAGAAGCACGTGACGGGATGAGAAGTCCTGCATATCTCCACATGTAGCTGCCATGCTGGTGTGAGTACAGGTTTAAATGCTTAATCTCAGCGTAGTTCAGAGATCTATGTGAGTCCTTGGTCTTCACCATTTGATGGAGCTCATATCCTGAGCATATGTCAGAGTGGAGCTGAAATAAGCTGTCTGGGAGTCGGGAGCTAAAACTGTGCAGATCCTCACTCCGACATGGCCAAACCATGCCAACCCCCCCCCCACCAAGCTCCCAGTTATGGTGCCCCAGCTAACCTATTCTGTCTGTCTGGCAATAATTCTATTGCAAATAGATTAATGTATGACACATTTTAATCATGGCCAGATACTGATCATACAAATACACATATGTCGTTGAAAGAAAAGAGCAGATTTTTTAAGATTCTCACGTGACATCTTTATTGTCAGAAATCAATCTGACAGCATATCTTTTACTATTTTCTACTGTTCTCAGATAACAAGAACAATATTTTACTAAAGATATTATAACAAGTAACTAATATTCCATGAACAAATCTTAGAGCAAATGAAGCAAGGCAAACTGTTTACCTAAAACAGTATTAAGACAATTTCAGTTTCAATTTTCAGGTGTTTTTCCTTCTTACATGTAATCACACCTTGTTCTGGATGTACAATTTGTCTATTTAAAAGCAACAAACATCTTGGTTTGAACTTTAGCCAATACTTTTTTTAGGTTTGAATACACTGAGGCAGGGGATGGATCTCTGCTGGTTGTTTATTGCTGTCTATGTCCCTGTTGCAGAAATTCTTTGTCTCCTTCCATTCTAGAGACTACCTGTCTCCTTACAGTGATGCAGAAAGCAATTAAGATTTCAAAAAGGTTGTAATTTTATAGCCCCCTTTACCTCTGGGTGCTTGAGGAGGATTGATAGGCTAGCACTTCACCTCTCAGCAAATTTGGCACCAGTTAACCTCCCTGGCGGTATGATTATTTCAGATTTTAGGTGCTGAAAGCGGTACCATTATTTTGCACAGAAATTTGGCGTTTTATATTGTAGGCCTGTAATTCTTAGGAATAGTTCACTTAAATCTGTCCAAACAAGAGTCTAGTAGACATCCCGGGTATGATAAAGTTTGAAAAATGAAATAAAAAATGATAATATAATAAATAACTATAAATAATTAAAACACATAATAATATAATAATAATAAAAATTATATAATAATGTAATCAAATCAAAAACACTGAAATTTGCTCAGTTCCAGAATTTTAGCTTTTATTACTTTTAGTGTTTGATGACGGATCTCCCCACAAATCACTATCGCTCAATTCTGCAAGTGATTATAATTTGTTATCGCTTTTTCTAGCTGGTCTAAAACCACTTTTGATGTAAAGAGACAGTTTTGGTTGCTATGGACAATCTCCAGTTTCCAGGCAGAAAGAACAGTTTTATATATTATAAAACTGCATGCAGGACACTGGGCAGACCACTAGGGACAAAGGGGATGTGTAGTTATTTGATACAGTACTGTAATCTGTAAGATTACAGTATGCTGTATCTATACTGTGTGTTTCACTTTTGAATTTGCCGCCGAACTCCGTCCCCGTGCGTCGCAACGCTCGCAGGGAACGGAGCTCGGCACTGTGAATCGAGCGAGACACAGTGGCTCGCCGATCACAGCGGAGAGACATCGCAGGAACCAGGGGACAAGGTTCGGGGATACCGCTTTTGGTATGTAAAATCCACCCCGAGCCAGACTCGGGAATACCGCCAGGGGGGTTAAGGAAGCTTAATGGGTTTATTTAGCCTAACAAATGGCAAGCAAGAAATAGTTAGGACACAGGATAACCAAAAACAGGCAAAAATATAGCAGCAGACTTTTTTTTTTTAGCAAAGTAGGTAGCTAACCATTTAAGAGCAGGGAAATGGCACAGATACTTTAATAGATGAGCCATGATAATCTCTTGTAATGTCCACCAGCAGCAGCTTATACCCAGCTCTCCAAGACGCACCTCCTAAGATGCACCATACATACTGTTCACCCTGGAAGTACCCTTTAGCAGGATGGTAAAAATTCTTCAGGCCCAAAGACACAGGCCAACTTCTGTTTACTCAGACCCAGGCTTAGGTCCTTCTTTCAGCAACACCTTTCACAGGCAGCAGGTCTGGGAGGCAAAGGACCAAACTCCTCTTTTAATTACATCGACTCTAGGCCAAGTTTGGGAGGCAAGAGACTCCTGACGGGAGTCAAGAAGGCAAAGACCTTTCAAGCAGGTCATCTCAAATATTTATTTCCTTTCCCCAATATGCATCACTGGCAATATACCTCCTAGTGACTGGCAATACAGAGAATAAATATTCATAACTCATGACCTTTATCATTGCTAGTAGAGGTAAATAACAGTCTGAAACCACAAAAATGACAATGAGAGCTGAGGCTCACTACAGTCTAGTTGTGACGCTAAATTTAGACTATTGGCACTTCACTTCACTACAAAGCCTTATCTCACCTTACATACTTTACACACAGCTGAGTCAAGGAACAAAATGACAAGGAAACATATAATGTGCAGTTGATATGAAATGTTTGATATTTGTAAATGAGCAGCTTTCTTTGAATTTGTCCTTGGTGATTCTACTGTGAATGCACTTTGACTTTGGTTTGGCACTTCCTATTATACCAAATGGGTGGATTTACTAAAGGCAAATAGACTATGCACTTTGCAAATGCATTTGAACTAATTTTCTCCAGAGCTTAATAAATGTGGTAAAGCTCTGCTGAATTCCATCATCCAATCAACTGATTGAGCATTCTTTACAAAGTAAAGATCTGCCAAATTTACTAAGCTCTAGGGAAAATTAGTGTAACTGCAGTTGCAAAGTGCACAGTCTATTTGCCTTTAGTAAATCCACAATACTGTCCCTGTCTCCAAATTGTGCTTCTATGTTGTCACCCTGTTTGCAGGCTTCCTATGAAGACTACAAGATGCAATTTCAACACAATCTACACATACATGGTCTATTGTTGTCACCATCAGGAAACCTGTCCAGAGAAATGTCATGTAGCGTTTGCTGGAATTCATGGTCACAGAAAATGGTACAAAGATTTTGCAGGAGATCAACAGCACTGGAATGCAACAAAGAAGAAAGACAGAAGGGAAGAGAAGGCCTTTGAAGGCTTGGCACCTCAACCACCTCTTACCACTGGGCGAACCAGTACAAGTGCCCAATTTGATCAAATTACCTCCCCCAAGGTGAACTCCAGTAATTCAGTCACAACTGCGCTGTCCTAAAAAAGAAGAAAAAAAGACTAGGAGGAAGATCTGGAGACAGAATGGCTGATGTAGTCTGACCCGACTGCTGTCACCTCATCTTTTGTTTAAAACCACTCCAGATCAAGTGGGTGCACTAGAATTCATGTCACAGGCAGGAACTGAGAAGACGCAAGAAGAGGTGTCCTTTGGATCTAAAGTGCATCAAGCCACCATACAAGTAGGGGATACCCTTTATCCTACACACCGTGGTGAGAAGTTCCATTGCCCACAATTTATGCTTGAAACAGTCACAAATAGTTAAAACTCTGTTGTTTGGAGAAATAAAAGACATTCAGTGGTGAATGAGTTCAGTGAAACATGCACCTTTTCCCTTGTCCCTTGATTTGCTACTATGGCAGAGAGAGAGAGAACAGAAGCAAATGTGTGTTGCCACTTTGGGAAAAAGATGCTGCAGGGTTGACGAAGAAGGCGAAAAAGGAGAGATAGATCACAGAGCACAGCGGTTGGTCCTTACCTAGCCCCCTGCATTAGGTTCACTAAAAACAACACATGCTATCATCACTATAATGCACATAGAGAGGGACAGTCTGTAAAGAGGCTGCAGGACATTAGCAGCATTAAAATGTAAAAAAAAAGATTATAAAAGGAAAAAACCCTTTCCTATCCCCAATACCCAATTCTATAAGATACACAGTAATGTGATACCCTTTGGGGAATTCAGTAAGTGAATATATCTTTAACTTTAAAAGACCTACCAGTAACAACAAGCCCTACACTAATATCTTGCTATGCAGTTTGTTAGCAGCACTCCCTATGCTTCCCCTATCACACCTAAAGCACATTGTCAATATGGATGCTGTGATCTCACCCTTTATTAATATGGGGGCTGGCTTATCAAAAAGCCCACTTATTCGCCTTCTAAGCCAGATAACCTACGTTCGAGGTCAGGCAGTGCATTATGTTTACAAAGAATTTCATCTGTCAAATTCCTGCATTAATTCATTGGATGGCCCAATAATATTTTACATTTCTGAAGGACTGCATTGATGAGATATCTGTGCTTGAGTTCTTGGTCCTGTATTCCAGCTAAGGCAAGTATGAAGGGGTCTCAATCGCCCTGTTGAAATGTTTATCTATTCTAAATTATGATGAATGCAACAGGAGGTGGAACATGAAAGATGAAAAGGAACTCCCATAACTCCCAGGTGAATTGGAATAAATTTGGAGACTATGACAATGAGATCTTACTGTAATGCCCCGTACACACGATCGGACTTTCCCACAACAAAACGTGGATTTTTGTTCGAAGGATGTTGGCTCCAACTTGTCTTGCATACACACGGTCACACAAATGTTGGCCAACAATTACAAATGTAGTGACGCACAAGACGTACGTGATATCTCCATTACGAATGCTAGTTATATCTCCGGCTCTTACTTGATTCCGAGCATGCGTGGACTTTTGTCCAATGGACTTGTGTACACATGATTGGAAAGTCCGCCAACAAACATTTGTTGGAGGAAAATTTGAGAACCTGCTAGCCAACATTTGTTGGCGGAAAGTCAGACAACAAATGTTCGATGGAGCATACACTCGGTCGGACTTTCCGCCAACAAGCTCACATCCAACATTTGTTGTCGGAAAATTCGATCGTGTGTATGGGGCATTAGAGTATCGAAAAATCCACGAATACTACTTTGGGATAGACTGAGCTTAATCTTAATATGTTCTCAATGAAAAGGAGCTTGTAATATCTACTCTGCTTTTCTACCCTCAATGTTTTAGCATTCCATAAAAGTTCTGTTTACTTTAAACTTCTCTAAGACACATTTGAGGCTTGTAATGTACATTAAGAAGGGATATAGTGGAGTCATTAACTCACTGACTTCTAGTATCCCGGGGAAGGGGCTCCTGTGGTTTCATTGGGACAATAGAGTTTAGAAACAAGTTGTAAGGTAGCTAGCTTTATCCCTTAAGTCCCTGTATAATTCCAATATATCCTTAAAAAATCTTCCTTTGAAATCCGTCCATGACTTTAACTAAATCTGGCTCATTACCGTTTCTTAAGCTGTTTCCTAATGTTGTGTATTAAATTTGCTAGATGAATAGAACATTTTTATAAATGACAAAAAACATTTGTGCACCTAATGCCTAAGTACAATCTTTAATCTAATGCTGTAAAATAACAAAATCTTAGTAGCATACAGTATATTCCAAGGATGCAAAAAAATCTCATTCACTTTGGCTCTAAAGTCTAGTTTATTAATAAAATGTGTTGTATTTTTATACTCTGTTTATGCATCTTAAGTTTTGCATTTGTTTATTAGATACTTATTTATTACACTCATGGTAGATTAAAAATACAAACAGCAACTGTAAGGACTTTAATTATATCAAGCTGCCACTTACAGGTGCCTGATTTTGCTTTCTTCCAGAGCACCCTGGGAAAAGTAATCTCATGGAAACCATATTATGCACTTATTTGGTTGATTTACTTAGGCTTGGTTTACACCTATGTGTGTGGCTGCGATTCCTGCACCCACAGTGCAGGAATCGCTTTGAGAAAATGCACTGGGCTGCCATGAATTCTGAATGTCACCCCCACACATGTAAAATCACAGTGCGGGTGCTGAAACCACAGGGAAATCGTATGGTTAAAGTGATGATACGAGTTCCCTGTGGGCTGCATTTTGAAAAAAGTGCATGCACCTTTTGCTGTGGGAAACACAGGCACAGCAGCCCAATAATTTCAATGGCCTTGCCCATGTAAATGCGGACCACAGAAACGCACAGATGTGAGACCTAGGGTAAAGGCTTATAGACTGTTTACTTTGCAAGTGAATTGCCTAGCTTAGTGAATATGGAAAAAAATAAACACTTTTCAAAGAATACCCAGTCACATACAAGGAAAATAAATAAATGCACTTATACTTGCAGGTAATTGGATGATGGAATAAAGCAGAACTTCATTCGCCAAGGGAAAATGCCCTGCAACGTGATTATTTTCTTGCATAGTGACAAGCTGTTTTGGTAAATCAAGCCCATGGTGTACTGTCCTCTTTCCCCCAATAGTTTTGGTAATAGGTACTAGAAGAACTATGGAAGGGACTTTATAGGCACACAGATAGATTTTCTAAAAATGATAAAGTTGATTTATTAAGTACAAAATTCATATAATACGACGTTGGCACACTGCTACCAGTGTACCCACAGTGTCACCCTGTGATAGTACACATTCATTTGGAAATATTGTTCAAGTTTTGGTAATAGTTATTAGCCTGGTCCCACCTCACCTATAAGGCAGCACAGTATTGCCAGCCCTTATGCACTACAGGGTTCATTGACACCATCACCAGACTCACAGGCTTTGGGCAAGTTTTCCATTGCAGAAAGTGGTACTAGCTGAGTGTGTAGACAACTTCAAAAATGATTACAAGTCTTCTTTAGAAAACAGAATATACAGGGCTATGGGAATTGTTAGAAAATAGGAACCACACACATATACTCACATATAGTTGAACTGGATGGACCTGTACATTTTTTTCAACCTTAAACTAGTGTAAACTATGTAACTATGAATAGAGTCCATTGTGCACATGCATGAACATTGCTGTGCATAATTTTCAAGCCGTGGATGTGTGGGGCTCAGCATTATCCCTTAACCTGATTTCAACAGTAAAGATATCATTTAACATTAACATATCTCCTAAATCCTAATCCAAACAATATTACTAACACTAATATTTGACCAACAAACCCTTAGGCCTAATTCTTTCTTTACTCTTACTCCAGCCACTTAGTATGAAATTGATCCAAATAGTGTCGGAACTACAACATCTTGTGGTGAGGTTCAACAGTGCCCAAGTCTTGGTGCCAAGAGCTAGTTGTCCTTAACAAAAGTTATAACAACACTGTTCCCAATAGCATTTTAATCTGGACACCTTTGCAGGGCAAAGCACAATGCTCAATGTAATTTACTATAATTACTTCTCCTTTATGCAAAATTACAAAAAAAAGGTTTGCACCTGAAGTTGGGCTTTAACTGTAATGCAGATGTTACGATTTCAGACTTCTAAATGTAAATACATGGATGTGTAATACCTAAATATGCCTAACTATTCTGATTAAAATGTTAGCCAGCCTCAAAAACAATCTTTATAAAGGACATTTGAATTCAGGGTTAATAAAGGTATAACTATTCAAAAGGAATGCATGTTCATTCATGTTCATTATTTTTCAATTGCCACCGTTGCTTACTGCGCCAAGGGAAATTACGCACTGTATTTACTTCCCAACCACAAAAAAAGTTAAAACAAGTAACTTAAAGTACCGCAGTTCTATAGAAATCAAATATAGACCCTACAAACCTGGGCCAGTAATTGTACATTATGCTATGAATGAAAATGGCTGTCATCACATCTAGAATAAAGTATAGTAAGCCCTGTTATCTTATATGCTCCATAGATCCATTGAGGAAAATAATGGAGTACATGGGAAGGAATATAAGTATTGTAAATTTAGAATGACCATATTGCAGAAAAGCAGCCAGCTACAAGATGAACAGCATACAACACCTGGTAGCTGAAGAAAAAGGCAGTCAGGCTGGATCCCCCAGCTCCTATCTAATGTCTTTTATCAGCAGGCAAACAGGATGTCTTCAATTCCCAATGTCATCGCATATGCGTCTCATTTTTCATATCCCGTCACAAGGACCACCAGTGGCACTTCCAGCCATGAGGTGTTATGTAATAAGTGTGATGAGCATTAACACCAGGCTCCCTGCTGGTCTCACATATGCACTTAGCTGTTTTCAAAAGGTCCTTCTTCCAAAGGAGAAGAAATAAGATTAGGCAATGATGTATTTATGACAGATGTTGATTATGGACATTAGAGAAAGGACAACAAGGTCAACAAAAACAGAACATACATTAAAATGTCACTGAACAGCTATCCACCACTACAGCACAAGGAATTGCCTGTATTTCGGAGCTATTATCAGTGGGGGAAAAAAAATAATTTTTTTTCCCACAAAATTTTTATTGAACAGAATAACAACATTTTTATTTTTATGATTTATGCTTTGTGTTACAGTGCACATTTTGCATATATATATATATATATATATATATATATATATATATATATATATATATATATATATATATGCATGTTTTTAACTTTAGATACTAGATAGATAGAATATTAAACATATATAAACATATTGATAAAATTACAGTAAAACATATTTCTTTAGTTGTGGTGTTATAAGGCTTGGTACATCAATAATGCTATACATGGTTATAAGCTTTTAGTGTGTGTCACTTGACAATTCTGTGGTTTAAACGTTTGTCTCAGTGGACATCAAATGAGGAAAAAAACGTTGTTTTGCTAGTTTCTACCAATCTATATTTGTTTACCGCGGTGTATTTTCCGGTTTATTTAGGAAGACTGTATTCAAGATTTGTACAATGTCTTAACAAAAGCAGCTAACCGAAGTATCTAACAATTTCCCCAATGGAAAACCTTCAAATGAATATTCAGGCATCCACGGGTCCATGAAGCTACGCTTTTATACAGAATGTTAATATGCAGTGCTAACTCCTAATTAAAGACATTGGGTTCTGCACATGTACTTTATACATACTGTATATAAGAGAATAAATGAATAGTTTCAGAATGTTCCTGCAGGTATACAGTGTAATCAGACCTTTAGGCTAAAGCAATAGAATGACTGTGCTATAAAAGGAAATGTAATAAATAAACAAACTATAGACATTACTACCTTGGAGCTCAAGCTTCCTGCTCTGGGGGTTGAGCGATGTACACATGTTCATGTTGCCTAAAAAAGTGACATAGAATAGTCCTAGGAACCTTTTTTCTACCCTACAAAAATTGGCCTAGTGGATCATATCATTAGGGCCACTCTACCAAATTATTGTTGGGGTAGATTTTCCTTTATTCATTCATATTTTGCTACAAAGTATGTAAACAGCATTTTAACAAACTGAAAAGCGAACCATGGGTAGAATGACTTTAAAGTGATCATATAGATGTTAACCACTTCAGCTTCAGAAGGTTATATCCCCTTCCTGACCAGGCCACTTTTTGCGATACTGCACTGTGTTGCTTTAACTGACAATTGTGCTGTCGTGCGACACTCTATGTCTTTTTTCCCCACAAGTAGAGCTTTCTTTTAGTGCTATTTGATCACCTCTGCAGTTTTTATTTTTTGCACTATAAACAAAAACAAAAAAAAAAAAAAACTGACAATTTTGAAAAAAAAAACATATTTTTTTACTTTCTGCTATAAAACACATCCAATAAAAAATGTTTAAAAAATATAATTCCTTCATCAGTTTGGGCCAATATGTATTCTGCTACATGTTTTTTGTAAAAAAAATCCCATTAAGCATATATTGACTGTTTTGCGCAATAGCATCTACAAACTATGGGATAGATTTATGGAATTTTTATTTGTTTTATTGTTTTTACTAGTAATGGTGATGATTCGTGATTTTTAGTGGGACTGTGACATTGCGGCAGACAAATCTGACAAATCCGACATTTTTTGGGGACCGGTGACACCAATACAGTGATCAGTGCTAAAAAAAAAAATACACTGTCACTGTATAAATGACACTGGCAGGGAAGAGGTTAACATTGGGGCAATCAAAGGGTTAACTGTGTTCCCTGGTAGTGTTTTCTAACTGTGTGTGAGATGGCTTAACTGAAGAAAGACAGAGATCACCTTTCCTGCATAGAAGAAACACAAGATCTCTGTCTTTCTTACTAGCAGAACAGCGATCTACCTTGTTTACATAGGCAGACCGCGTATGTTATGAACGATCGCTGGGTTCCCTGTAGACATTGCGTCCGCTGGACCTACTGATTGGCTCCCACTGTGTGCAAAATCACAATGGGAGCGGGTCTCCAGCGGTGCCCACCCCAGACCCAGAAGAAGGAATCATGTACAGGTATGTGATCTTGGGTTTAAAGGCTGCCCTGCCACAGTAAATGTACGTGGGGCGGTCGCGGTTAATTAAGCTGAAACTGAGAGGGGATGTAAAGCTTTGATTTTTTTTTTTTTAATAAAAATAACAAATATGTCTATACTTACCTGCTCTGTGGAATGGTTTTGCACAGAGCAGCCCCAATCCTCTTCTTCTGGGGTGCCCTGCCATGGGGGTGCACTTTCCATGGGGACAACTGTGCGGGCTCACTCCTGAGTCCCACTGCTGCATCTATTGACACAGACAGTGAAACTCGGCCCCGCCCCCCACTCCTGTGTTACAGCTTTTGATTGACAGCCAATGGCTCCTGCTGCTATCAATCTGTCCAATGAGGCAAGAGACAACGTCTGGAGCCCCTGCGCTCGTACACATTGCTGGATCGGGTCAGGCTCAAGTAAAAAATAGGGGGGGTCTGGGGGGGCAGCTGCAGCACAGAAGGTTTTTCACCTTAAGGCATAGAATGCCTTAAGGTGAAAAACCTTGAGACTTTACAACCACTTGAAGGCTGGAAATTGGTCCTCTCTCTAAAACCCTTTTGTTTCATAGGTATATCAAAAATATCCAAACCTAAAACAAAGCAAATCATATGTTGCAAATTATCAATCCTGAGAAGATGTGGCTGTATTAGTTTTCCTTTTTTCAAACTTTCTTCCTTTATTTTCACCTGGTCATTTTGAAAAAACACAAAGCCTGTCCCTGGGTATACTCGCTCTTCCACTGAGGAGGGAGCCATGGTTTAGTGCTAGGAAGTGACAAAGACACTTCATTTCTGACAAGATGAACAGGTATTTTTTGTACTTGTGTACAATAAATGCAATAAATGTAGCAAAGGATCTTACGTTGGTGAAACAGGACAGACGCTGCGAACGAGGATACATTTGCATAGACACACTATAAAGGAACATAATTATTATTATTATTATTATACAGGATTTATATAGCGCCGACAGTTTACGCAGTGCTTTACAACATGAGGGCAGACAGTACAAATACAATACACTTTAATACAGTAGGAATCAAAGGACCCTGCCCGTTAGAGCTTACAATCTAAGAGGGAGGGTCAAGAGATATAAGAGGTAATAACTGTGGGGGATGTGCTGATGGAGGAAATAAATGTACAGTTGTTAGGTGGGGGCCAGATAAAAAAAATTAGTTATGCACACCTGTGGGACATCATTTCTCACAACCGGACCACACTATGGAAGACCTCAATGTCCTAGTTCTAATGTCCTATTCAGAAAAGGAACTAAGAATGATAGTTCTACTTGACACAAAGATATCAGCCTTAGTTTAGACTAGGGTTTTTTCACTCATTATCCAACAGTTTTACGACCCCCCTCTGTGACTGTCACTCCCAACTCCCCCCCCCTCAGCTTTCTCTCTGTCTTATCTCACTAACCATCCTTGTTTAATTACCATTGCTGCAGTGGTGTATCCTCCATGGGTGCAGGGTGTTCACTGCACACGGGCCTCCGAGGGGGGCCCACTGTGACCTGACCCACCCTGCACACATGGATGATTGTCCCTTGGTTCACAGCCGGGGATGATCGGTGTGGTGGGAGAGACAGATGTAAGCACAGATTTCCCTGCATGACAGCCGCTTCTCCTCCTCTCCCTCCCACAGTGCTTACATCTGTCCCTCCCGCCGCACCCATCCTCCTGGGCTATTCTCCATGTCCTCCTCCTCCCGTTCTCCTTCTCCGCTCCCCATGTTCTCTCCAAGCCCGCTGTGTCCTCCTTCTCCGATCCCCCGTTCTCCTCCTTCTCCACTCCCCCGTTCTCCTTAGCTCATTGTGTCCTCCTCCTCCACCCCCCTCGTCCCCCCGCAGCCAGCTCCCTCCTCTCCCGCCGGCTGCTGGGGGGATGTGTCAAGATGGAGAGCGGAGGAAGGGGCCCGGTAAATATGTTATTTACCGCCCCTTCCTTTTTTGAATTGGACATTGAGAGCGATCACTACCAAACGCTCTCTATGTCCTGTAATAACTGAGCAGAGTAACCTGTGTGTTACTCTGCTTCAGTTTATGAATGGATGGCAGCCGCTGTCTCCCGTCCATTCATCTTTAATGCTGAGGCTGCAGAGAAAGGGAGTGGGGAATCTGTGTCCTAAGTCACTTTCTCTGTCTCAAAGGGGAGATGTCAGGGGTCTGTTTAGACCCCTGATATCTCACCAAAGACCACCGACAAATAAAATATTGCAAAAAGTATTAAAAAATAAAATTGTAAAAAAATTATAAAAAATATAATTGTAAACAAATAAATTAGAAAAAAAATACTGACACCCCACGCCCTGCCTACTACACTGTCCACTGCCCCACCCCCCCCCCCGCCCCCCCCCCCCCAAAAAAAATTAAAAACAAATTAAATTGTTAAAAAAAATAAAAAATTGACACTATCCACTGCTCTACTGACACCATCCACTGCCTCATACCCCCCACCCCCTTCCTCAGAAGCACTGTAAAAAAATATTAAAAGAAATATAAAAAAAAAGTAAACAACAAAATTGTATAGATAATAGATAATAATATAATAAAAACATAAAAACGACTGACACCATCCACTGCCCTACTGACACTGTCCAACCCCCCCCCCCCCCCCAAATCATTGTAAAAAAAAAAAAATAATAATAATACAAAAAAAAAGTAAAAAATAATTACAAAAATAAAATTGTAAAAAACAATAAAA
This sequence comes from Aquarana catesbeiana, assembly GCF_042186555.1. Lineage (NCBI taxonomy): Eukaryota > Metazoa > Chordata > Amphibia > Anura > Ranidae > Aquarana > Aquarana catesbeiana. The sequence goes on from NC_133325.1 coordinate 283,867,823, forward strand.
ATGTAAAAAAATCTGACACTGTCCATTGCTCTACTGACACTGTCCACTGCCCTAGTGACACCATCTACTGGCCTCCAAAAAGCATTTTGAAAAAAAAAATACTAAAAAATATTATTGTAAAAAAATTATAAAACAATTAAAATAAAGAACTACTGACAACGTCCACTAACCCTACTGACACAATCCTGAACATAATACCCACCACTGTACACTCCACACTCCTCACTTGCACATACTACCCACTTCTTCTGTACATACTACCCATCTCTATACACTCCATACCCCTCTCCCTGCACATACTACCCACCTCCATACATGCCACACTCCTCTCCTGCACATAATACCCACCACCATACACTCCGCACTCCTCTCCTGCACATACTACCCACCACCAAACACACCCCACTCCTCTCCTGCACATACTACCCATCTCCATACACTCCATACCCCTCTCCCTGCACATACTACCCACCTCCATACCCCCCACACGCCTCTCCTGTACATAATACCCACTACCATACACTCTGCACTCCTCTCCTGCACATACTGCCCACCCCCATACTCTCCGCACTGTACATTCCCTATTTAACATTACTGCATTCTGCACTATGTAAGTCATCTCAGACTCTATTAAACCACACCCCATTTAGCCACGTCCAACATTTTAGCTCAATTTAAACCACACCCATTTTTTTTGCTGTACCTAGGGCCCACTTTTTATCTTGCACACGGGCCCACTCATTTCATGATACACCCCTGCGTTGCTGTGTACATTTGTTGTTGTTTTGTTTTCTCCCTCAGAGATTGTCTTTGTCTTTTTTTTTACATTCTGCTAAAACTTTGTGAATTAGTACTGCTTGGACCTTGAAGAAGGGGACATACCCCGAAAGCTTGCCCTGACAAATTGCATGTTAGTGCAAATAAAAAAAAATATCATGGACAGTACTCAATTGTTGCTAAATTGCTAAAAACATTTAAGGACTGAAAAGCTTCAGTATATTAATTGTTTACTTTTGTTAGTTATCCTGTAATAAAATTGAAAAAAGACAGGTGTTCATAATTCCTTCCCCTGGGCAAGTTTTATCACTTTTGCGGCACAAAAGGAAAATAATTCCTTCCTGTCTGCACCATGGCAGTCAGATCAATCCCCTGATCGAAATATTGCTCTCTTAGCCTTTAGTAATTATAAATCTGGATATTATTAGCTGCATGAAAATCATCTCATCATCTGAGAAAAATATATATCCTGAAAGCACAAATGTGCTGATATGCATGGTGCTCCTCTTTTAGTTTTTATATACTCTACAGATAAGGGTTGGATTGACCCAACATTTCCAGCCCAAGCCCAAGTGATCTTAGTGTTGAAGTCCTGAAGTTATTGATGTAATATTTTGTACTCCATAAACTGTCTGCATATTATCTGCTAGCTTGGGGTTGGCAGTGGGGAGGCTGTCTTTTGCCAGAAGGATTGGTATGTCTGTATGGATGCCAGAAGGACTGATTTGTCTGTTTGTTTTCCTCTTTGAGCTCTACTGATCACCCTTAATCAGTGCAGCACAAAAATATATCACAGCCAACTTAACTGCGTGGAGTGAATTCTAACCTGGATCGGGCTGGTTCACACGATTTAGTCAACTGCATAAAGGGGGCCTTCCAAATGCCCCTGTATTCTGTTACGTACTATGGATTGTATCTAGTCTGTGTCTGAACATTGCACAAGTACAAAGTTGTTATGGTTTCTGTTTTTCATAGGTGTCTGGTTTTCCTACAATTAACTTGTCATTTAGTAAATGGTTAAAGCCCAAGTAGAGCTTGGACAAAAAAAAAAAAAAATGTCACTCCTCAGCACAAAGTCAAAACAAAAAAGCAGCTCCAGCCTAGTGCTGTCCCTCACAGGCTCACCCACTCACTTTTTATAAGATATAAGAAATGCCCAGGAACAGGGTGGGGGTTAATGAGTAAACCTGTTACTTTGCCTTTGATTTTACAAAGTACAATTTAACTCAAACTCCACACCTACAAACCCCTTACTACTCCAGAATCTATGTAACTTTATTTCTAAAGAACAACATTTTCAAAAACATTATTACTAGACATCAAGAGACAATAAGTTTCAAAATGTATACCAAAGAAGTAATCAAAAAACCCAAAACATAAGCACTACAATAGCCATGTCCCCATTTTAAGACAAATTGTACAACATTTAAAATACCAGGGCATAACAACCCTCATAAAGGACCCTACATCACAATGACCTCCAATATCAGGAGAATTCGACTACATATACGGTAATTACTGTCAATGTAATTCCCCGGACACTCAATAGGGCTGATTTACTAAAGGCAAAAACACTTTTTACTCTACAAGAGAATTTTCCCCAGAGCTTAGTGAATGTGATTAAGGTTCACTTAGGAAAGAATATCCAATCAAAAAAATTAAAAAGAATTAATAGATTCCCACCATCCATGCTATACAGCATGGATAGATGAATCTTCAGCTGAGAGAGTATTGTATTTTGAAAGCCATCATTGGTGGATGTCAGAACACAGAAGGTGCTACCAAACAAGGACTGAAATTAATTGGCTGCAATCACTGTTTGTATCTGCCTTCAATTTTCGGATCGAAGCATGTCGGTTACAAGGGTGCCAATGTATCCAACTTAAGAAAAATGCAGGACTAGATTGGTGCAGATGTGTCCACATCTGTAAGCTTTATAAAGGGGCAAATTGCAGGTATGAGATGTGGACAGTGCTATGACAAGGTAGAGGTAAAACAGGCACCTTCTTTGGGTGCTGTTCTGGGGGTGGATTCTGACAGGACTCACTCCTCCATCACCTAAACAGAACAAGGAATATGGCCAAAGTCATATCAGAGTTCTCCTGATTATACAGGATAATCTGCAGGAGTTTTTTTTAAAACAATATTTGGCCACCCAAGCTTTTTCTTTTTTTACCATCTGTATCTAAACCTTTATAAATTGCGTTTGTTTGCCTAATTTAAAAATTGCTTTGTACCAAAAGCGTAATTCTAATGCCCTAATAGAAGTGACAAATTGCAGAATAAAGTGTGTACTTTTGTTAAATTAACTACTTTAAATCCAAGATAGATGGATAAGGTCTGGTTTCATAATGTTAATGGAAACTAAGCTCTATTTTAGCATGCTTTGGTTGCATGGATTACATATCCAGACCAACATTGGTCATCTATTACAAGCCTATGTATATTACAGACAGCTGATAAAAAGTATCCAGTGTGAGTTTAGATCCTAAATTATATTTCCAGAACTGCACAACCTGTATAGGTTATAAGGTATACCAAATTGTAAATATCAAGGGAAAGTTTTGTGCAAAGATGGGCACGATAATAGACAAAACCGGCAAGGACCTGACAGAAGCAGAAGAGATAAAGAAGAAAGATCTGAATGTCCCATATAACCACGTAGATACAGTCACTGACCTTGAACCGGATATACTGGAGAGTGAAATGGACCTTAGAAAGCATTGCTAATAACAAAGCTAGCAGAACTGATGGTATCCCAGCTGAGTTATTTAACCACTTGACGACCGATTTACGTCGGCAAGGTGGCACGGACAGGCAAAATCACGTATATATACGTGATTTGCCTTCCGCGGGTGGGGGGTCCGATCGGACCCCCCCCGGTGCCCGAGGCGGTCGTCTTTGGTCCCCCGGCGATCGGAGGTGAGGGGGAGGCCATCCGTTTGTGGCCCCCCCCTCGCGATCGCCGCCGGCCAATCAGATAACTTCCTTTGCTGCTGTATGCTAAACAGCAGCAAAGGAAATGATGTCATCTCTCCTGCAGCGCCGAGGAGAGAAGACATCACTGTGAGTGCACTAACACTACACACACAGTAGAACATGCCAGGCACACAAAACACCCCGATCCCCCCCCCCGATCGCCCCCCGATCCCCCCCCAATCACCCCCCCCCCCTCCCTGTCACAAACTGACACCAGCAGTTTTTTTTTTTTTTTTTTTTTTTCTGATTACTGCATTGGTGTCAGTTTGTGACAGTTACAGTGTTGGGACAGTGAATATTACCCCCCTTTAGGTCTAGGATACCCCCCTAACCCCCCCTAATAAAGTTTTAACCCCTTGATCACCCCCTGTCACCAGTGTCGCTAAGCGATCATTTTTCTGATCGCTGTATTAGTGTCGCTGGTGATGCTAGTTAGTGAGGTAAATATTTAGGTTCGCCGTCAGCGTTTTATAGCGACAGGGACCCCCATATACTATCTAATAAATGTTTTAACCCCTTGATGGCCCCCTAGTTAACCCTTTCACCACTGATCACCATATAACTGTTACGGGTGACGCTGGTTAGTTTGTTTATTTTTTTTAGTGTGAGGGCACCCGCCGTTTATTACCGAATAAAGGTTTAGCCCCCTGATTGCCCGGCGGTGATATGCGTCGCCCCAGGCAGCGTCAGATTAGCGCCAGTACCGCTAACACCCACGCACGCAGCATACGCCTCCCTTAGTGGTATAGTATCTGATCGGATCAATATCTGATCTAATCAGATCTATACTAGCGTCCCCAGCAGTTTAGGGTTCCCAAAAACACAGTGTTAGCGGGATCAGCCCAGATACCTGCTAGCACCTGCGTTTTGCCCCTCCGCCCGGCCCAGCTTAGCCCACCCAAGTGCAGTATCGATCGATCACTGTCACTTACAAAACACTAAACGCATAACTGCAGCGTTCGCAGAGTCAGGCCTGATCCCTGCGATCGCTAACAGTTTTTTTGGTAGTATTTTGGTGAACTGGCAAGCACCAGCCCCAAGCAGCGTCAGATTAGCGCCAGTACCGCTAACACCCACGCATGCAGCATACGCCTCCCTTAGTGGTATAGTATCTGAACGGATCAATATCTGATCCAATCAGATCTATACTAGCGTCCCCAGCAGTTTAGGGTTCCCAAAAACGCAGTGTTAGCGGGATCAGCCCAGATACCTGCTAGCACCTGCATTTTGCCCCTCCGCCCGGCCCAGCCCACCCAAGTGCAGTATCGATCGATCACTGACACTTACAAAACACTAAATGCATAACTGCAGCGTTCGCAGAGTCAGGCCTGATCCCTGCGATCGCTAACAGTTTTTTTGGTAGTATTTTGGTGAACTGGCAAGCACCAGCCCCAAGCAGCGTCAGATTAGCGCCAGTACCGCTAACACCCACGCATGCAGCATACGCCTCCCTTAGTGGTATAGTATCTGAACGGATCAATATCTGATCCGATCAGATCTATACTAGCGTCCCCAGCAGTTTAGGGTTCCCAAAAACGCAGTGTTAGCGGGATCAGCCCAGATACCTGCTAGCACCTGCATTTTGCCCCTCCACCCGGCCCAGCCCACCCAAGTGCAGTATCGATTGATCACTGTCACTTACAAAACACTAAATGCATAACTGCAGCGTTCGCAGAGTCAGGCCTGATCCCTGCGATCGCTAACAGTTTTTTTGGTAGTATTTTGGTGAACTGGCAAGCACCAGCCCCAAGCAGCGTCAGATTAGCGCCAGTACCGCTAACACCCACGCATGCAGCATACGCCTCCCTTAGTGGTATAGTATCTGAACGGATCAATATCTGATCCGATCAGATCTATACTAGCGTCCCCAGCAGTTTAGGGTTCCCAAAAACGCAGTGTTAGCGGGATCAGCCCAGATACCTGCTAGCACCTGCATTTTGCCCCTCCGCCCGGCCCAGCCCACCCAAGTGCAGTATCGATCGATCACTGTCACTTACAAAACACTAAACTAAACTGCAGCATTCGCAGAGTCAGGCCTGATCCCTGCGATCGCTAACAGTTTTTTTGGTAGCGTTTTGGTGAACTGGCAAGCACCAGCGGCCTAGTACACCCCGGTCGTTGTCAAACCAGCACTGCAGTAACACTTGGTGACGTGGCGAGTCCCATAAGTGCAGTTCAAGCTGGTGAGGTGGCAAGCACAAGTAGTGTCGCGCTGCCACCAAGAAGACAAACACAGGCCCGTCGTGCCCATAGTGCCCTTCCTGCTGCATTCGCCAATCCTAATTGGGAACCCACCACTTCTGCAGCGCCCGTACTTCCCCCATTCACATCCCCAACCAAATGCAGTCGGCTGCATGAGAGGCATTTTCTTTATGTCCTCCCGAGTACCCCTACCCAACGCCCCCTAAAAAAGATGTTGTGTCTGCAGCAAGCGCGGATATAGGCGTGACACCCGCTATTATTGTCCCTTCTGTCCTGACAATCCTGGTCTTTGCATTGGTGAATGTTTTGAACGCTACCATTCACTAGTTGAGTATTAGCGTAGGGTACAGCATTGCACAGACTAGGCACACTTTCACAGGGTCTCCCAAGATGCCATCGCATTTTGAGAGACCCGAACCTGGAACCGGTTACCGTTATAAAAGTTAGTTACAAAAAAAGTGTAAAAAAAAAAAAAAAATATATAAAATAAAAAAAAATAGTTGTCGTTTTATTGTTCTCTCTCTCTCTATTCTCTCTCTCTTGTTCTGCTCTTTTTTACTGTATTCTATTCTGCAATGTTTTATTGTTATTATGTTTTACCATGTTTGTTTTTCAGGTATGTAATTATTTATACTTTACCGTTTACTGTGCTTTATTGTTAACCATTTTTTTGTCTTCAGGTACGCCATTCACGACTTTGAATGGTTATACCAGAATGATGCCTGCAGGTTTAGGTATCATCTTGGTATCATTCTTTTCAGCCAGCGGTCGGCTTTCATGTAAAAGCAATCCTAGCGGCTAATTAGCCTCTAGACTGCTTTTACAAGCCGTGGGAGGGAATGCCCCCCCCCCCACCGTCTTCCGTGTTTTTCTCTGGCTCTCCTGTCTCAACAGGGAACCTGAGAATGCAGCTGGTGATTCAGCCAGCTGACCATAGAGCTGATCAGAGACCAGAGTGGCTCCAAACATCTCTATGGCCTAAGAAACCGGAAGCTACGAGCATTTTATGACTTAGATTTCGCCAGATGTAAATAGCGCCATTGGGAAATTGGGGAAGCATTTTATCACACCGATCTTGGTGTCATCAGATGCTTTGAGGGCAGAGGAGAGATCTAGGGTCTAATAGACCCCAATTTTTTCAAAAAAGAGTACCTGTCACTACCTATTGCTATCATAGGGGATATTTACATTCCCCGAGATAACAATAAAAATGATTAAAAAAAAAAAAAAATGAAAGGAACAGTTTAAAAATAAGATAAAAAAGCAAAAAAATAAGAAAAAAAAAAAAAAAAGCACCCCTGTCGCCCCCTGCTCTCGCGCTAAGGCGAACGCAAGCGGCGGTCTGTCGTCAAACGTAAACAGCAATTGCACCATGCATGTGAGGTATCGCCGCGAAGGTCAGATCGAGGGCAGTAATTTTTGCAGTAGACCTCCTCTGTAAATCTAAAGTGGTAACCTGTAAAGGCTTTTAAAGGCTTTTAAAAATGTATTTATTTTGTTGCCACTGCACGTTTGTGCGCAATTTTAAAGCATGTCATGTTTGGTATCCATGTACTCGGCCTAAGATCATCTTTTTTATTTCATCAAACATTTGGGCAATATAGTGTGTTTTAGTGCATTAAAATTTAAAAAAGTGTGTTTTTTCCCCAAAAAATGCGTTTGAAAAATCGCTGCGCAAATACTGTGTGAAAAAAAAAAATGAAACACCCACCATTTAAATCTGTAGGGCATTTGCTTTAAAAAAATATATAATGTTTGGGGGTTCAAAGTAATTTTTTTGGAAAAAAAATATCTTTTTCATGTGAACAAAAAGTGTCAGAAAGGGCTTTGTCTTCAAGTGGTTAGAAGAGTGAGTGATGTGTGACATAAGCTTCTAAATGTTGTGCATAAAATGCCAGGACAGTTCAAACCCCCCCCAAATGACCCCATTTTGGAAAGTAAACACCCCAAGCTATTTGCTGAGAGGCATGTCGAGTCCATGGAATATTTTATATTGCGACACAAGTTGCGGGAAAGAGACAAATTTTTTTTTTTTTTGCACAAAGTTGTCACTAAATGATATATTGCTCAAACATGCCATGGGAATATGTGAAATTACACCCCAAAATACATTCTGCTGCTTCTCCTGAGTACGGGGATACCACATGTGTGAGACTGCCTATCACAGTTTCAGAGGCCATGGAAAGCCCAGGTGGCACAAAACCTCCCCAAATGACCCCATTTTGGAAAGCAGACACCCCAAGCTATTTGCTGAGAGGTATAGTGAGTATTTTGCAGACCTCACTTTTTGTCACAAAGTTTTGAAAATTGAAAAAAGAAAAAAAAAAAAGTTTTTTCTTGTCTTTCTTCATTTTCAAAAACAAATGAGAGCTGCAAAATACTCACCATGCCTCTCAGCAAATAGCTTGGGGTGTCTACTTTCCAAAATGGGGTCATTTGGGAGGGTTTTGTGCCACCTGGGCATTCCATGGCCTCCGAAACTGTGATAGGCAGTGAAGAGTGAAATCAAAAATTTTCACCCTTAGAAATCCTGAAGGCGGTGCTTGGTTTTCGGGGCCCCGTACGCGGCTAGGCTCCCAAAAAGTCCCACACATGTGGTATCCCCATACTCAGGAGAAGCAGCTAAATGTATTTTGGGGTGCAATTCCACATATGCCCATGGCCTGTGTGAGCAATATATCATTTTGTGACAACTTTGTGCAAAAAAAAAAAAAAAAAGTGTCACTTTCCCGCAACTTGTGTCAAAATATAAAATATTCCATGGACTCAATATGCCTCTCAGCAAATAGCTTGGGGTGTCTACTTTCCAAAATGGGGTCATTTGGGGGGGTTTTGTGCCACCTGGGCATTCCATGGCCTCCGAAACTGTAATAGGCAGTGAAGAGTGAAATCAAAAATTTACACCCTTAGAAATCCTGAAGGCGGTGCTTGGTTTTCGGGGCCCCGTACGCGGCTAAGCTCCCAAAAAGTCCCACACATGTGGTATCCCCATACTCAGGAGAAGCAGCTAAATGTATTTTGGGGTGCAATTCCACATAGGCCCATGGCCTGTGTGAGCAATATATTATTCAATCACTTGGGACAAAAAAAATAAATATTCAATGGGTTCAACATGCCTCTCAGCAATTTCCTTGGGGTGTCTACTTTCCAAAATGGGGTCATTTGGGGGGGTTTTGTACTGCCCTGCCATTTTAGCACCTCAAGAAATGACATAGGCAGTCATAAACTAAAAGCTGTGTAAATTACAGAAAATGTACCCTAGTTTGTAGACGCTATAACTTTTGCGCAAACCAATAAATATATGCTTATTAACATTTTTTTTACCAAAGACATGTGGCCGAATACATTTTGGCCTAAATGTATGACTAAAATTTAGTTTATTGGATTTTTTTTATAACAAAAAGTAGAAAATATCATTTTTTTTCAAAATTTTCTGTCTTTTTCCGTTTATAGCGCAAAAAATAAAAACTGCAGAGGTGATCAAATACCATCAAAAGAAAGCTCTATTTGTGGGAAGAAAAGGACGCAAATTTTGTTTGGGTACAGCATTGCATGACCGCGCAATTAGCAGTTAAAGCGACGCAGTGCCAAATTGGAAAAAGACCTCTGGTCCTTAGGCAGCATAATGGTCCGGGGCTCAAGTGGTTAAAATCCTAAAAGATTATGCTGTTAAAGTGCTGCTCTCAATATGCCAACAAATTTGGAAAACTCAGCAATGGCCAAAGGACTGGAAGAGGTCCATATCAACAACCTGAGATATGCAGACGATACCACACTAATGGCAGAAAGTGAAGAAGAACTAAAGAGTCTCTTAAACCTCCCTGGCAGTATGATTATGTCAGATTTTTGCGTCTCAAAGCGGTACATTGTTTTGCATGGAAATTTGGCATTTTATATTGTATGTATTCAATAATGTAATCAAATCAAACACACTGAAATTTGCTCAGTAGCAGAATTGTTCCTGTCGTTACTTTCAGTGTTTGATGACGAATTTCCCCACAAATCACTATCGCTCAATTCTGCAAGTGTTCTAATTTACTATCACTATTTTCTAGCTGGTCTAAAACCGCTTTTGACGTAAAGGGACACTTTTTGGTTGCCATGGACATTCTCAAGTTTCTAGGCAGAAAGAACAGTACATGCAGGGCACTGGACAAAGCATTAGGGACAAAAGGGAGGTGAAATTATTTGATACAGTGATGTAATCTGTAAGATTACAGTGTACTGTATGCATTATACTTTTTTCACTTTGGCGCTGGGCTCCATCCCTGTACGTCACAACGCTCTCAGAGAACAGAGCCTGGCACAGTAATAGATTGAGCGGAGAACACAGCCCGCACGCGCAGCACTGCAATACCGAGTGTGGCTCGGGGTTACCGCTTTTGGTAATGAAAATTTACCCCGAGCCACACTCGGGAATACCGCCAGGGAGGTTAATGAAGGTGAAAGAGGACAGCTCAAAAATTGGCCTGAAATTGAACATTAAGTAAACTAAGATCATGGCAACTGATCCCATCACTCCTTGGCAAATAGAAGGAGAAGAAATGGAGACAGTGACAGATTTTATCTTCCTAGGCTCCAAGATCCCATCACTCCTTGGCAAATAGAAGGAGAAGAAATGGAGACAGTGACAGATTTTATCTTCCTACGCTCCAAGATCACGGCAGACGGTGACTGTAGCCATGAAATTAAGAGATGCTTGCTTCTTGGGAGGAAAGCAATGGCAAACCTAGACAACATTATAAAAAGCAGAGACATCACCCTACCGACAAAGTGCCGTACCTATAGTCAAAGCTATGGTATTCCCAGTAGTAACCTATGGCTGTGAAAGTTTGACCATAAGGAAGGCTGAACACCAAAGAATTGATGCTTTTGAACTATTGTGTTGGAGAAGACTCTTGAAAGTCCCTTGGATGGCAAGAAGATCAAACCAGTCAAACTTGAACAAAATCAACCCTGAATATTCACTGGAAGGACAACTTCTAAAGCTGAAACTCAAATTCTTTGGCCACCTGATGCGAAGAGAGGACTCATTGGAAAAGACCCTGATGTTGGGAAACATGGGAGGAAAAGGGGGAAGAGGATGACAGAAAACAAGATGGATAGACAGCATCGTCAAAACAATGAACGTGAAGTTAAGCAAGCTCCAGGAGGCAATGGGGGACAGAAAAGCCTGGCGCGCTACGGTCCATGAGGTCATGACTAAACGACTGAACAACAATAACAATATTATTATAATTATAATTCGGGAAAGAATAAGCATTGCTAACATAATATGGCCTTTATAAGTACAATTACATTATTAGCTTTTTACATTATACATTTTTTTTGTAGAATTTGTCCTGTTTTTGCAGACAAATTTCATACTAGTTATTAAATTCATTTTCATTCATAGTTATTCATTCATTTTTGCAGGAAGAAAAATAGATTTTGCTGTTATTCCTGCCCATGCAAATCCCAATCAAAGCATCCTTAAATACCATTTATCACAGAACTAAGAACTATAGACTTATGCCTCGTACACACGATCGGACATTCCGACAACAAAATCCATGGGTTTTTATGTGACGGATGCTGGCTTAAACTTGTCTTGCATACACATGGTCACACAAAGTTGGTCGGAAATTCCGAACGTCAAGAACTCGGTGATGTACAACACGTACGACAGCACTAGAAAGAGGAAGTTCAATACCAAGTGCACCACCCTTTGGGCTCCTTCCGCTAATCTTTTGTTAGTAGAAGTTTGGTGACAGATGATTTCAACTTTTCAGCCTCGTGCTTTTCCAATCGTTACTCATCTTCAGTTTGTGCTTGTGGGTTCGTATTTATATTACGTATTTGATTTTCAGTGCGTTCTTGTCCGCTCGTTTCTGATTTTCAGCTCCAGCCTTTCTGTTTTTCAGTGCTTTCTGTTAGTTCATTCTGACCAGCCAACCATTTTGAAGCCATAAGGACCCTCACCCCGGACCAGAATGTTTATAACTACCGTCTGGCCAGAGCCAGAAGAGTGGTGAAGAATGCTTTCGGGATAATGGCCAGCTGGTTCTGCCTATTTCTTACGCAACATGGCGGAATATAAATTTAACCAGATAATCCTTGCATGCTGCATTCTCCACAACTATTTAAGGAGAAATTCAATGATCTATGTGGCCCCAGTTGGGCCTGAGGCCGGACTTCGACGAGAAACCCTGACGGCGCTTGAAGCTGGCCGTCCTGGCTTGCCTCCCTAAAGCGCCCGCGAAGTTAGACAGAAGTATGTTGAGTACTTTGCGGGTAGGGGGCCCATTTATATGCCAGAAACTGTTTAAGAAACATTTTATCAACAATGTTTGAACTTAAACTGAAAGAAGATTTCCTTTGATTTACTACCTGGGTTTCTTTTAGCTGTCTTCTAGGTTCTTCAATGGGCTTTTCTTTTTTGGACATTTTCTTCAATGATGAAAATGTAATTTATTTGATACATGAGGTGACAATCTCTTCTTCAGCTAACTATTATGTTGTGGGTCTTCTACACACACCTTGCTTTTGTTGTTAATGTATGTAATGCATTACTGACAAAAATATTCATAATTTTTGGCACCATGAATGAATTTTGTGGAAAATGGCGTCATTGTGGCAAATTAGAAAGCACTGTGGGAGTTATTTACTTAAGGAAAATCCACTTTGCACTCCAAGTGCACTTAAAAGTGCACATGAAACTGCACTTAAACTGCACTTGTAGTGCAAAGTGGATTTGCCTTTAGTAAATAACCCACATTGTCACTGTAAATACCAATTTACTACAAAAATTGCTATTGAGCATTGAAAGAAGAAACCACACATTGTTGAGTAGAAAACATTTTACTAAAAGCACATTCACATGTGCGTTAGAAAAGAGTTTTCGAACAAATCAACATCTCATGGTGTATATTTTTTATTTCACATTGTAAATATCCTTTTTTTGGTTAAACAGGCATGTTTCAAAGCATAACATACACAACTCAGGAACTTACAAAGTTCAACTTTGATAAAGTGAAGGCAATATCAGACATTAGTATGTCCAAAATGTGTTGATATTGCCTTCATCAGATGGGGTGATGTCACCCCTGTTAAAGACAAATTTTGAAGATGCACACAAATTGGGATTCAAACTGGGGATTTCCCTCCTGATCCCATGCCTAATGTCAACATGTGCTAGCTCCCATCATGGGTGATCAATAGACGTGTTTTGGGGGTGCAACCCCTTCCTCTCACCTAATTGAGTTGGGAGGAAGGGATTGCACCCACAAAACGCGTACACTGATATCCCATGATGGCAGATAGCACATGTTGACACACTGTGTGCATCTTCAAAATTTGGCTTTTAAAATACTTTAAAAATGTTTTTTAATTAAAAAAAACGCAAGAAAACGGTCCAATTTTTGTGTGTTTTAGATTCTGCCTAAAACATCAATGATGTTCTTCATTGTTTTTGAACATCATTGATGTTTTTCTTTATATTTTCTAAATCACGATTGCACCCAATTCTCTCCCTGATGAGGATCTGGACACTTTCACTAGTGAAATGAAATTCTTCTACCACAACATCGACATCACCTAAAAGAAAAAAACACACCATGCATTAGAAATATGCAGGCATAGATCTCTTACCTGAAGCTGTTGTCTCAGACACTCACCTGTTGTGGTGACAATTTTGCCCACTTCATAAACCTCTCCCTCCTCATCTTCTGCTTGTGGTGTGGGGATTTCCCCTTCTTTAGGAGGTGGGGGGTCCCTGGTGTCCTCAGATGTCCTGAGTCTTTTCTCCCCTATGTGAATAAAAAATAGGTATAGTTAGCACACAGATATTGGAGGGCAATAGCAAATAGCAATATGAAACATTGCTTGGAAATGTCATACAATTGTCTGTTTTGGCAGAGTTCCAAGCTAAAGAATATTTTATTTCCTTTCTAAAGCTGGAATACTTCCCTTTTTTGTTAAAGTATCACACATGTAGACACCCCTAGTATCCACTGGAGCACCTGTGTTGGACACCCTAAAACATTTGTTCTGGTGTTCCACACTAGTGCTCCTGCATCCAGATGTGTAAACAGCTGCTGAGTGTCCTCTCCTTACACTGAATCAAATTTACATTTCATTCTAGTTACAAACCCATCTAGACAATAAAATTATTTTAATACAATAGGCATGAACAAATGTAGTTAACCTGTATCTGCCAAAAATATCTTATAAGTGGGTGAACGAACAATGTTTCCTATGACCGATTACTGTGCCCATGAACAGCACATGGAGCAGCACGAACATTATGAAGAAGAATAGGAACACACAACAAAATACTTACTTTTTTACAGCACTCTCTTGATTCTTCTATACTGATCATGCTCCCTCAATTTCAGGTCTGACCAGCATTTACTCAGTTGATCCTTGGATCCTTCCCCCCAGCTGAGGCTTCCGACAACCAACCTGGGCCTTCCAGGCAGCAACATGTGGAGGAGCCCAGCTTGAGTCAGGTATAGCATTCTTCCAAATATTTCTGTTTGTCAAATTAATGATGTAAAATATATGTTAGTTTTGATAACTAATGTCTGATTTCAAAAAGGCTTTTACATATCAATAGACAGTAGGGATGAGCTGAACACCCCCCTGTTCGGTTTGCACCAGAACATGCGAACAGGCAAAAAATTTGTTTGAACACGCGAACACTGTTAAAGTCTATGGGACTTGAACATGAATAATCAAAAGTGCTAATTTTACATTTTTTTGGGCTGCTCCGCATCCATGGGAGGCTCCCGCTGTGTGACGCTTCTCGCCTTCTGACACTTCTTAAATAATGGAGGGTGGAGCCACCCGGTGACCCCGCCCCCCTCTGACGCACGGGGACTTGATGGGGACTTCCCTATGGGTTTCCCTGTGATGTCAGAGGGGGCGGGGTCACCCGGTTACATAATAGGTGACCCGCCCCCCTCTGACATCACAGGGAAAGCCATTGGGAAGTCCCCGTCAAGTCCCTGTGCATCAGAGGGGGCAGGGTCACCGGGTGGCCCTGCCCTCCATTATTTAAGAAGTGTCAGAAGGCAAGAGGCGTCACACATCGGGAGCCTCCCATGGATGCGGTGCGGCCCGAGAACGAAGCGGAGAAGAAGACGCCGTGGAGGAAGATGCCGGACAAGAACACCGGAGCAAGAAGCAGAGGATCGGAGGAAGAACCAGAGGATGAAGAAGATGGAGGAAGAAACCGAAGGAAGATAGAAGGAAGAAGAAAGAAGACCCGAAGAAGATGGAAAGAAGAAGACTTTAAATAAAAGAATTGTCAAAAACTATCTCTTGTCATTTTTAACATTTTTGACACATTTTTGGGAAATGGTAGGGGTACTTTTGTACCCCATTACCATTTCACATGGGAGGGGCGGGATCTGGGGGTTCCCTTGTTAAAGGGGGCTTCCAGATTCCGATAAGCCCCCCGCCCGCAGACCCCCACAAGGAATAACTATACATTTCAGTATCACTTTCATACACCTCACTCATTCCCACAGCAACCATGGATGTGTTCTCCTTTATGGAGAATAGACAAGTGAATTAAGAAGTATTTAACACCGCTAATGCCAGTAACATTAAAAACACAGATTTGGAGAGCCTAATGAGAAAACTGGGACATAATATGGAGAAAAAGGTGAGCCTACGGTGGGATATAAGCACTTTTGAAACCTACCTTAAGAAGAATATTGTGCCTAGGAGGTTAAGATGGGATATACCTCCAAATGATGGCTTGACTGACCAGGAGTGGAATGATGAATGGTTCAAGTTTTTTAATGAAAAAGGCTTGGAACTGCTAACGTTCCTATTACAAAGGAAACAAAGGAGAACTAGAAAAATTGATCAGAATATTGCTGAGGAGGGAGGAATTAGAAACATACAAAGATACGGCCGAGTTCAAAACCCTCACTGTACAGCTTAATAAAGATCTCACTAAAAAAGATAGAGAAGTCCAGCAGAGAAAAAGTAAGAAGTATATTAGAGATACGAATGACTTCCAAAATGACCAGGTTTTTAAATGGCAGAGCCAACTTGGCAAAACGGATACTATCTCAACATACTCTACACCAGAAAAAACAGTGAGGATGTACCCACAACACACAAATGAACAACCTGGGCCAAATACCCAGAATAGAGGATATCAAGATCACAGAGACAGAAACTGAACTATGATCCCTAGACAACAGACCTACGATGAGAGATGTGGAAACCCTTATCAACATATCCCCCATCGGACTGATAGAAGACCCCAGTATAACGATCGGACACCGCAAAATGGCTGGAAAAAGCCATACTATTGGAAAAACAATAGGAAGCCTCAGAATAGGAACAACTGGCACAAACCGCCATACGATCGGAGGGAATATAGAGGACCACCACAGGAATATAGGGACCAAAGGAAACCAACATATGAATATAGGGACAATAGAGCACCACCATATGAACACTATGGACCACGAGGAAGGAGCACTGTACAGGAATACGGATACGGTGATAGAAGAGGCCGACAACAGAGAAACTTCTATCAGAACGAGCGAAGCCTGATACCGACTTATAACTATTATGCGCCACTTATGAATCAAGACGAAGAAGAAAGTTATGATAGACAACACCCCTCAAACTACGGAGGCCCTGACTCTAATAGGTCTTTGTTAGACAGGGGCAAGGAGAATTACCCACCGAGAAATTTAGACAAAATAAGAGGGACGAGAAGAAGCCAGGAAAGAAGAGAGGATGGCAATCCGGTAAGAGAGAGCAAAAGAAAAAGAGAGCAAAAGGTGAAGGCATCTTCAATCCTAGTGGTCAAACATTAACAAACAAAGAAATTGGGGTTCTCGACAAAGGTTTGAAGTATGCACCAACCAGGAACTTAGATAAATTTCAGACCTATATTGGTATTCAGAAATTTCTGAGAAAGCTCAATATCAAGAAATACACCATAGGAAACCCTTTCAGACACAGACCTCCAGATACCAGTAATGATGGTATTTTACATAGCACACTGAGAAATAAATCTGTTTTTAACCCCCAAGTTAAGGATAATAAATATATTGACGTTTTTAAAAGAGTTATTTTAGATGATATCAAAGATCTTAAGATAAAGAAGAAAGAAGAACCGAGTTATATTAAAAGTGGTATTCGGAAACTCACAAAAAGAAAGGATCTGGTCATCCGACCAGCATATAAGGGAGGTGGGATCGTTATCCTCTCAAAGGAACAATATCGTGACAGCATGAAGAATATGCTTGGAGATGCAAATACGTACAGTAAGTTATTGAATAATCCCATGTTCAAGTGCAGGAAGGCACTCAAACAAGTTGTACATCTGGGGCTGAAGAAAAATATATTGAATAAAAAAGAAGCCAGATTTCTTATACCCGATTCCTGTCGCACGCCTATCATATACTCATTACCTAAAATACATAAAGACAAACTAAATCCACCACCGAGGCCAATAGTGGTTGGAATAGATTCACTCTCTTCCAGAATGGGCCAATACATAGATGTTGCTTTATAATGTCCCTAAAGGACAACTTATGCGACAGATGCAATTGCACCAAACTTAACACTTTTTTAGACCACGCAGAGAAGATAGGACAGAGATTCACCAGGAAAGGCTACGACTATTTATTTATTAAAAATAAGATAGTAGAAGTGACAGGAATTAATCGGGACGAACTGACCAACGATAAGAGTAAACAAGAACAATTTATGACAGTAGCACCTTTTATCCTGGATTTCAACGCACAATATAAGAAAATAGAAAAAATTATCAAACGACATTGGCACATCCTTCTGGCAGACAAACAACTACAAGACACTTTACCCACTAACCCTAAGTTTATATATAAGAAAGCACCTACCATTCGCGACAAAGTCAAGAACATAATAGATCCACCTAAGAGGAATTTTATCTTTTTTACCGGAAAAGGTTTCTATCCTTGCAAGAGATGTTTTGCATGCTTGAGAACTAGACGTCCGAACGAAAAGAAATGTAATTTTATATCCACAAGAACAGGAGACACGTATGATATTAAAAACTTTATCTGTTGTAATACGGAAGGAGCAGTATATGCCCTGGAGTGCAGTTGCGGCCTGCAATATGTCAGCCGCACAGAAAGACCCTTGAAGGTACGCATTAAGGAGCATGTTCAAAATATTCTGAGTGGATACGATAAACATAGTGTATCCAAACATTTCCTTTTATGCCACAATAAAGATCCTTCCCATCTGAAATTTTGGGGAATAGAACCATATATCAAACATTGGCGGGGGGACACAAAGTTAGGACCCTCAGCCAGTTGGAATCAAAATGGATATTTACATTAGATACTTTCTCGCCCAGAGGCCTCAATATCGAATTTGACCTCAATTGCTTTCTTAGCGACTTTTAATTATGCATCTTTCCCCATGCTGGTTTTAGCGATTTTTAGATTCTTTATTACTTCTTAGTATGCTCTTTGTTTTTCCCTTCCCCCTTTTTTTTTATGCCTACATGACAGCCTGCGAAATGCTGAAAATGGAGGAGGGCCTCTCATGTGAGGAAGTTATGTTACAAGCCCTAAATAAGGGGTTGAGGGGAGAACTCACAAGCCAAAGCCACGTTTGTGAGTTGAACCATGGTCCTCCTCCTCCAGGTCCTCCTCCTCCTCCACCTCTTGCCACAACTCCAACACCAGAGCCACAGCCTGGAAGGAAGCATCTAAGGAAGACCAGAGAGTGATGGCCTGGGTTCAGTCTGATCTGGCAAAAGATGCAGGCTGATGTAAGACCACAGCCTGGGGACAGATATGTCATCTGCTGCTGTTCCTGATCTCTTGTAGTCCTGGACTGGATTGTGCTCACTATTATAAGGATTCCTCAGGTCACTAATTTTGACTGTAAAATAATTTTATTATTTTATATATTTTCAGGTACTTATATAGCGCCGTCAATTTACGCAGCGCTTTACATATACATTGTACATTCACATCAGTCCCTACCCTCAAGGAGCTTACAATCTAAGGTCCCTAACTCACATTCATACATACTAGGGACAATTTAGACAGGATCTAATTAACCTACCAGTATGTCTTTGGAGTGTGGGAGGAAACCGGAGTACCCGGAGGAAACCCACGCAGACACAGGGAGAACATGCAAACTCCAAGCAGGTAGTGTCGTGGTTGGGATTCGAACCAGTGACCCTTCTTACTGCTAGGCGAGAGTGCTGCCACTACACCACTGTGCTGCCCCAATAATAATTGATGTCTGCCCTGGGGTACAAAGGCTTCGCAAATTTCAACGGTTTCTCCAGCGTTGCCTTCCTCTTTATTTTGTTATGACCCAGAATAAATGGGTATTTCACAAATACTTGGCTATGTGTTTTACTTCAAAAAGGACAGTTTGTTTGTGAGTAGTAGGGATGAGCTTCGTGTTCGAGTCGAACCCATGTTCGACTCAAACATCGTGTGTTCGGTCATTCGACGAATTACGAATGATATGGGCCGTTTGCGCCAAATTCGAGTGGCGCGTCACGGCCCATAACTCACTGCGGCATCACAGTGCATTGCTGGCTGATGATTGGCCAAGCGTGCACTATGACCCGCATGCTTGGCCAATCACAGCGCCGTCTGATCAGAGAGCCATAATTGGCCAAAGCTCAGGGCGGTTAGTACACGCCCCACACTATATAAGGCCCTGTGTAGTGTGTTCCGGCGTTCAGATAGAGAGATAGAGAGAGAGAGACAGACAGTGTCATTTGATTTAAGTTAGATAGAGTAGACAGGTCGAGTCAGTTAGCTGCAGTTAAAGTATATTGCGTGTATATATATATATATATATATATATATATATATATATATATATATATACACACTGTATTCATTTAGCTAGATCCTGTTCTTCTCTTCCTAATATACTGACAGGCAGGCAGGTGTTTTTACAGTATTTCCAGCTACTGTACTGTGTACCCTGCACAGTCTCACCTACAGTATAGCAACCTGCAGCCAGGTGCTTGTGTAAGCTAATTGAAGTATTTCCAGCTACTGTACTGTGTACCCTGCACAGTCTCACCTACAGTATAGCAACCTGCAGCCAGGTGCTTGTGTAGGCTCATTGAAGTATTTCCAGCTACTGTACTGTGTACCCTGCACAGTCTCACCTACAGTATGGCTACCTGCAGCCAGGTGCTTGCGTAGGCTCATTGAAGTATTTCCAGCTACTGTACTGTGTACCCTGCACAGTCTCACCTACAGTATAGCAACCTGCAGCCAGGTGCTTGTGTAGGCTCATTGAAGTATTTCCAGCTACTGTACTGTGTATCCTGCACAGTCTCACTTACAGTATAGCAACCTGCAGCCAGGTGCTTGCGTAGGCTCATTGAAGTATTTCCAGCTACTGTACTGTGTACCCTGCACAGTCTCACCTACAGTATAGCTACCTGCAGGCAGGTGCTTGTGTAGGCACATTAAAGTATTTCCAGCTACTGTACTGTGTACCCTGCACTGTCTCACCTACAGTATAGCAACCTGCAGCCAGGTGCTTGTGCAGGCTCATTGAAGTATTTCCAGCTACTGTACTGTGTACCCTGCACAATCTCACCTACAGTATAGCTACCTGCAGCCAGGTGCTTGTGTAGGCTCATTAAAGTATTTCCAGCTACTGTACTGTGTACCCTGCACAGTCTCACCTACAGCATAGCTACCTGCAGGCAGGTGCTTGTGTAGGCTCATTGAAGTATTTCCAGCTACTGTACTGTGTACCCTGTACAGTCTCACCTACAGTATAGCAACCTGCAGCCAGGTGCTTGCGTACGCTCAATGAAGTATTTCCAGCTATTGTACTGTGTACCCTGCACAGTCTCACCTACAGTATAGCTACCTGCAGCCAGGTGCTTGTGTAGGCTCATTGAAGTATTTCCAGCTACTGTACTGTGTACCCTGCACAGTCTCACCTACAGTATAGCTACCTGCAGCCAGGTGCTTGTGTAGGCTCATTAAAGTATTTCCAGCTACTGTACTGTGTACCCTGCACTGTCTCACCTACAGTATAGCTACCTGCAGCCAGGTGCTTGTGTAGGCTCATTGAAGTATTTCCAGCTACTGTACTGTGTACCCTGCACAGTCTCACCTACAGTATAGCAACCTGCAGCCAGGTGCTTGTGCAGGCTCATTGAAGTATTTCCAGCTACTGTACTGTGTACCCTGCACAATCTCACTTACAGTATAGCTACCTGCAGCCAGGTGATTGTGTAGGCTCATTGAAGTATTTCCAGCTACTGTACTGTGTACCCTGCACAGTCTCACCTACAGTATAGCTACCTGCAGACAGGTGCTTGTGTAGGCTCATTGAAGTATTTCCAGCTACTGTACTGTGTACCTTGCACAGTCTCACCTACAGTATAGCAACCTGCAGCCAGGTGCTTGTGCAGGCTCATTGAAGTATTTCCAGCTACTGTACTGTGTACCCTGCACAATCTCACCTACAGTATAGCTACCTGCAGCCAGGTGCTTGTGTAGGCTCATTGAAGTATTTCCAGCTACTGTACTGTGTACCCTGCACAGTCTCACCTACAGTATAGCAACCTGCAGCCAGGTGCTTGTGCAGGCTCATTGAAGTATTTCCAGCTACTGTACTGTGTACCCTGCACAATCTCACCTACAGTATAGCTACCTGCAGCCAGGTGCTTGTGTAGGCTCATTGAAGTATTTCCATCTACTGTACTGTGTACCCTGCACAGTCTCACCTACAGTATAGCTACCTGCAGACAGGTGCTTGTGTAGGCTCATTGAAGTATTTCCAGTTACTGTATTGTGTACCTTGCACAGTCTCACCTACAGTATAGCTACCTGTAGCCAGGTGCTTGTGTAGGCTCATTGAAGTATTTCCAGCTACCTGTACCCTGCACAGTCTCATCTACAGTATAGCAACCTGCAGCCAGGTGCTTGTGTAGGCTCATTGAAGTATTTCCAGCTACTGTACTGTGTACCCTGCACAGTCTCACCTACAGTATAGCAACCTGCAGCCAGGTGCTTGTGTAGGCTCATTAAAGTATTTCCAGCTACTGTACTGTGTACCCTGCACTGTCTCACCTACAGTATAGCTACCTGCAGCCAGGTGCTTGTGTAGGCTCATTGAAGTATTTCCAGCTATTGTACTGTGTACCCTGCACTGTCTCAACTACAGTATAGCTACCTGCAGCCAGGTGCTTGTGTAGACTCATTGAAGTATTTCCAGTTACTGTACTGTGTACCCTGCACAGTCTCGCCTACAGTATAGCAACCTGTAGCCAGGTGCTTGTGTAGGCTCATTGAAGTATTTCCAGTTACTGTACTGTGTACCCCACACAATCTCACCTACAGTATAGCTACCTGCAGCCAGGTGCTTGTGTAGGCTCATTGAAGTATTTCCAGCTATTGTACTGTGTACCCTGCACTGTCTCACCTACAGTATAGCTACCTGCAGCCAGGTGCTTGTGTAGACTCATTGAAGTATTTCCAGCTACTGTACTGTGTACCCTGCACAGTCTCACCTACAGTAAAGCTACCTGCAGCCAGGTGCTTGTGTAGGCTCATTGAAATATTTCCAGTTACTGTACTGTGTTCCCCACACAATCTCACCTACAGTATAGCTACCTGCAGCCAGGTGCTTGTGTAGGCTCTTAACGTATTTCCAGTTACTGTACTGTGTACCCTGCACAGTTGCACCTAAAGTATAGCTACCTGAAGACAAGTGCAGGTGTTATCATACTAATAATGCTACAGGCAGGAGGCAGGCAGTTGATTCTGCTAGCTGCAGTATAATCGGTATATATATATATATATATATATATATATATATATATATATATATATATATATATATATCCCAGTTTTGTGCAGCTCACTGCAGGCCAATAGTATGTCTAGAAGGACAACAAGGAGAGGCAGACAGTCACAAGCCAATAAAAGAGGGCAAGCAGGTTCTGTGTCTAGAGGCAACAGTGCTGGTCGTGGACACGGTGCATCCTCATCAGCACGTGGCCATGGGACATGCTTGGCCTTTTTTTAGGCAGCTGGCCGTGTTGAGCCGCAACAAGCGGAAGACTTGGTCAAGTGGATGATCAAGCCGTCCTCATCCTCCTCATCCTCTCTCGCCCAGGTTCAGGGTATTTTGTCTGGCAAAGCAGCTGCCAACGAGGCCTCTTCCCTCGGCTCAATGGCATCAGTGACTCCTTCCATAGCCCCACCATGTCCTCCTGAGGAGTCCCTCGAACTGTTTGACCACAGTGTTGGGTACATGCTCCAGGAGGATGCCCAGCGTTTTGAAGGCTCTGATGATGATACTGAGCTAGATGAAGGCAGTAACATGAGCATGGACAGAGGGGGTGCCCAAGAAGGACAGCAATCTGGCAGTCATGTTCCCCCTGCTGCAGCATACTGCCAGGTTTGCTCCAGTGATGAGGAGGGAGGGGATGATGAGGTCACTGACTCAATGTGGGTGCCTGATAGGAGAGAGGAGGAGGAGGAGGCACATCACCAACGAGGCAGGATGCCCTCCAGGAGCCAGCCTAAGGGCAGCACACTGACTGCATCACACCCCAAAGCTCCGCATGTGCAGGGCGCTGCTGTCTCTGCGCGTTATTCCAAAAGTTCTTTGGTGTGGGCTTTTTTGAGACAAGTGCATCAGATCGCACCGCTGCTATTTGCAACATATGTCTCAAGCGTATCTCGCATGGCCAAAACATCTCCTGATCGGGCACCACATGCTTGACCAGACATATGATGACCTGCCATGCAGTTCGTTGGCAAGCGTACCTAAAAGACCCAGACCAAAGAACAAAGAGGACCTCTCCTTGCTCCTCATCAGCTGGGATCTCCAACTCCACTATACCTTCAGTCCTCTCTGAGACCTGCACTGAGAGGAATGAAGGTGTAGAATTAGGTGTGTCACAGCCAAGTACTTGCGGGCAAACTGCTATCGGTACATCAGATTGTACCAGGCAAATTTCCCTGCCCCAGCTGCTGCACCGCAGAAAGAAGTTCGCTCCCAGCCATCCACATGCCCAGCGGTGGAATGCTAGCTTGGCAAAATTGCTAGCACTTCAACTGATACCTTTTCAGTTGGTAGACCCTGCCCCCTTTCGTGAGTTTGTGGAATGTGCGGTTCCTCAGTGGCAAGTTCCCAAACGCCACTTTTTCTCACGGAAGGCGATTCCGGCTCTCTGCCGGCATGTGAAAGGCAATGTCTTGGCCTCGCTGGTCAGCAGTAAGGTGCATATTACCACTGACTCATGGTCCAGCAGGCATGGACAGGGACGTTACCTAAGTTTCTCGGCGCATTGGGTGACACTGCTGGCAGCTGGGAAGGATGCAGTACAAGGTGCAGTAGTGTTGGAGGTTGTTCCACCACCAAGCCTCCAAAATGCCCCTACTGGTGATTCTGACACACCTCTCTTCTCCACCCCTCCTCTTCTTCTTCCTCCATGGCCTCTTCCTCTGCTTTGTCCTCAGAACCAGCAGTGCTCCGTAGGCGTTCAAGGGGCTACGCAAGTATGCAGACCAAAAGATGCCATGCAGTTCTTGAGCTGGTGTGCTTGGGGGACAGGAGCCATACTGGGACAGCGGTTCTGTCAGCTCTGCAGGGGCAGGTTCAGAGGTGGTTGACGCCATGCCAACTTAAGGCAGGAATGGTGGTTTGCGACAATGGCACCAACCTCCTCTCCGCCCTCCAACAGGGACACATGACCCATGTGCCCTGTTTGGCTCATGTCCTTAACTTGGTGGTGCAGCGGTTCTTGGGCAGGTACCCGGGCTTACATGATGTCCTGAGGCAAGCCAGGAAAGTCTGTGTGCATTTCCGTCGGTCATATAATGCCAGTGCTCGGCTGGCAGACCTCCAAAAGGAATTTAACCTGCCCAAGAACCGCCTAATCTGTGACATGCCCACCAGGTGGAACTCAACGTTGGCCATGCTGCAGTGGCTGCAGAAGCAGCAGAGGGCCATCAATGAGTACCTGTGCGACTATGGCACCAGGACAGGGTCAGGGGAGCTTGTTTTTTTTCCCACGCCAGTGGGCCATGATCAGGGATGCATGCACTGTCCTGTCACCATTTGAGGACGCCACGAGGATGGTGAGCAGTCACAGTGCATGCATCAGTGACACCCCTTGTCCACCTGTTGGAGCACACGCTGCGTGGAATAATGGACAGGGCACTTGAGGCAGAACAGAGGCAGGAAGAGGAGGACTTCCTTAGCTCTCAAGGCCCCCTTTATCCAGACAGTGTTCCTGCGTGCCTGTCGATCACACAGGAAGAGGACAAGGAGAAGGAGGAGGATTGTGTCAGCATGGAGGTGGAGCCTGGCACTCAGCATCAGCAGCAGTCTTTAAGGGATCATTTACAGCCCCAAGAAACCCATGGACTTGGGAGGAGGTGGCTGCAGATCATGTTGTCCTTAGTGACCCAGAGGACTCCGGACCGAATGCCTCAGCAAACCTACGCTACATGGCCTCCCTGATCCTGCAAAGCCTGTGGAAGGATCCTCGTATTCGTGGTATCAAGGAGAGGGATCAATACTGGCTGGCAACCCTCCTTGATCCACGTTACAAGGGTAAGGTTGCGGACCTTATCTTGCCATCGCAGAGGGAGCAGTGGATGAAACATCTTCGGGAGGCCTTGCAGAAAGGTCTGTGCAACGCGTTCCCAGAGACTGAGAGGTTACAAACTCCTGTTCCTGGACAACGTGATGCTGAGGCTTCGGTCAGTCAAAGAAGGAGCGGTGGAGAAGGTGGCTGTCTGACCGATACATTCAGAGAATTTTTTAGTCCGCAGCCCCAAGGTATGATCGGTTCCAGCAACCATCGCCAGCGTCTGTTTTACATGGTGCAGGAATACCTAGGGGCAAGTTCTGACTTGGACACCTTTCTCACCGAAAATCCTCTGGGTTACTGGGTCTTGAGGATGGATCACTGGCCAGATCTTGCACAGTATGCATTAGAGCTACTGGCCTGTCCTGCATCCAGCGTTTTTTCGGAACGCACATTCAGTGCTGCTGGAGGCTTTGTAACCGATCACAGGGTGCGTCTGTCCACCGACTCGGTCGATTGACTGACCTTCATAAAAATGAATCAGTCTTGGATCACCACCAGCTACCAAGCACCTGATGCTGATGTAACTGAATAATTTTTTTTGAAATGTCAGATCCCTTCAAAGACTGCCTATGCTGATGCTGAGTGACTATCCTGTTATGCTGAGTAATTATCCTCTTCCTCCTCAATGATCATGCTGATAGCTTGCAAGATCATTTTTTGTTCTGGGCGCCGCCACCAGTGCCTAAGGCCCAATTTTTCAGCCCCTGTTTAACAGGGGCATGTAATTAAAATTTTTGATGCAATTCTTTGCAGCAGGGCTAGTTCCTGCACTCCAACTAGAGTATCTGTGAGGGGTTGCAGTGTTGTGGCACCAGCACCAGTGCCTAAGGCCCAGTTTTTCTGCCCCTGTTCAACAGGGACATGTAATTAGAATTCTTGATCTAATATTTCACAGCAGGGCCCATTTCTGCGCCTACCAAGAGTAACTGTGAGGACTTACAGAGTTGTGGCACCATCACCACCACCACCACCACCAAAAGCCTAATTTTTCTGCCTCTGTTCAACAGGGGCATATAATTACAATTCTTGATATAATATTTCACAGCAGGGACCGTTCCAGCGCCCACCAAGAGTAACTGTGAGGACTTACAGTGTTGTGGCACCACCACCACCATCACCAAAGGCCCAATTTTTCTGGCCCTGTTCAACGGTAGCATGTAATCAATTCTTGATCTAATATTTCACAGCAGGGCCCTGTGAGGGCTTACAGTGTTGTGGCAACAAAAAACACCTAAGGCCCAAATTTTTGCTGAGTATATAGGGCAGGCCCCTACTTTCAAAAATCCAAATTACAAACGACTCCTACTTGCAAACGGAAGGAGACAACAGGAAGTGAGATGAAATCTACCCCTAGGAAGGGAAATTCTCTCCTGTAAGAGTTAATATGGGAAAAACGTTTCTCCTTTCCACTGATGCTTTATCACCAATCCTTGTTTCACTATAAAAAAACAAATTTTCAAAAAACATTTGTCATTGGGACAAAAAGTGAGGTGAAATCTTCTGAAGAGGAGAACAGACAGCAAAACAAATGTCACAGGGTGATAACCCTTCCCTAGGTTTTCCAAAAAGCTTAAAATAGATTTTTTTCCTGGAGCTAAACACGTTAAAAATGTACCAGTTCAAAATTACAAACAGATTCTACTTAACAACAAACCTACTGTCCCTGTCTTGTTTGCACCGCCCTGTATACTGCTGTTCAGAGTACCGTATTTATCGGCGTATAACACGCGCCGGCGTATAACACGCACCCCAAGTTTAGGAGGGAAAAAACTTTTTAAGGAAAAGAAACTTACATTTAAATGCCCATCAATGCAGCCTCATAAGTGTCCATCTGCAGCCTTTTTGTGTCATTTGCAGCCTTGTGTCATTTGCAGCCTTGTGTCATCTGCAGCCTTGTGTCATTTGCAGCCTTGTGTCATCTGCAGCCTTGTGTCATTTGCAGCCTTGCCCAGTGACACTGCAGCCTTATAGTGTCACTGGCGTTTTTAAATATGGCACCGCTGAGAGACACAGAGCCAGTCCCGTGTCTCTCGGTGGCTCTCGGCTGCTTTTCTGCTTCTCTCGTAGCCCTGTGGGCGGAGCCGAGAGCCGCCGACATTCATACATAGCCGAGTGTACTAGGCTAGGTTCGGCTAGCTCCGCTCCGCTCACAGTCACGCCCAGTCCCTGTGTTATGTCCATCATAGGGCGGGACTGGGCGTGACTGTGAGCAGAGCTAGCCGAACCTAGCCGAGTACACTCGGCTATGTATGAATGTCGGCGGCGATCGCTCCTCCGCTCACAGTCAGTGGGGGATCGGCAGGGATCGGCGTATAACACGCATCCACGGTTTTCCCCTGATTTTAAGTGGAAAAAAGTGCGTGTTATACGCCGATAAATACGGTATATAGGGCCTGGTGGCCCCACACCTTTCCTTTTTTTTAATTTGGGTGCGGGGATCCCCTTAATATCCATACAAGACCCAAAGGGCCTGGTAATGGACTGGGGGGTATCCATGCCGTTTGTCTCACTGATTTTCATCCATATTGCCAGGACCCGACATTACATTAAAGCCGCAAGCAGTTTTAAATTACTTTTGTTCCTTTAAAAATGTCATTTTGTGCAGGGACTGTTCTAAGCATGGGAAACACGCACCACTTTACAGGCATACTATAGACAGCCCCCAGGTATGATATTTACAGAAATATTTCACTTTTCTTTTTTTTTTTTTTTACTTTAAGCATCATTAAATTCACTGCTCCCGAAAAAACGGCCGTTTTAAAACTTTTTTTTGCATTGATATATGACCCCCGGGTCCCCAAACCCTTTTTAGGACAATACCATGCAAATTAGCCTTTAAAATTAGATGTCAATAGGGTTCTAACGTTCGTGCAAATTTTCGGTCCGTTCGCAGGTTCTGGTGCAAACCGAACCAGGGGGTGTTCGGCTCATCCTTAGTGAGTAGGCAGGTACATTTCAAAAATACGTCAAATTAACAAGGGACACCAACACCAACCTCCTTGAGGTAAAAAATACAAGATAATAATGGTGTTGTGGTAACTTGACACAGAAAACGAGAAATAATATTATGGAGAGCACTAGAAAAAAAATGCAGATCTTAATAAAAAAAAGAAAAAAAAAGAAAAGAAAAAAAAAAAAAACATTATTATGGAGATCTGACGAAAAACAAAATTAATATTTTTCATGAGATCATGAGAAATAATAAAGAAATAGTTTGCAAGAACTCTGTGTGAATATGAGCAGCAAAACAACTTCATTTATCTAGCATTCTAAAGAAGAATTGCAGCGTGACGAATGTGCTATCTCCATTACGAATAGTAGTTTTACCAGACTGAGCGCTTCCGTCTCGTAATTTATTCTGAGCATGTGTGGCACTTTGTGAGTTAGAATTGTGTACACATCATCGGAATTTACGCAAACTGATTTTGTTGTCGAAAAATTTGAGAACCAGATCTCAAATTTTGAGCGACGGACATTCCGATGGAAACTGTCCAATGGAGCCTACACACGGTCGGAATTTCCGAAAAAAGGCTCCCATCGAACATTTTCCATTGAAAAATCTGACCGTGTGTAAGGGGCATAAAACTATGTTCATATCTTTGCAGTGCGTTAAAAAGAAACATCCTAACCTGCATTACTTTTGGACAATAAGGTGCAATGTGTGTGACCATTAATTTGAATGGGTTGCCTAGTGCAATAATTTGCAGTAAAAAGGTGCATGCTTTTTTTAAAGGCAGCACACCAATAACACAGTAATGCATTACCATGGGTTGTGGTGTGCTAAAATGTATGTGTGTTGAAAAAGTGTTTTGGGGTGCCATAACAATTAATGGTACCACAATGGGCCAAAAATGTGCCAAAAAGATCCATGCTTTCTACAGGCAGCACACCACACACTCTGTAATACATTGATGTGGGTTGTGGTGTGCTAAAATACATGTGTTATGGCAAAGTGCATTGAGGTATGGTAATGCATTACTGTGGATTGTGGTGTGCTAAAATGTATGTATGTTGGCAAAGTGCATTACTTTGTTATAAGAACTAATGGCACTAGAGCACCACAATGCTCAACACATGTCCCCAAAGCACAAATGAAGCCTAACAGTTATATTGTGAACTCACAATATATTCAAACTTAGCCAAATTTGCTTTATGCACATCAACATTTGTGTTAGGGTAGCCCATTCATTTTAATGCACTAAAAATGCTTAAAGTATAAGCTAACATCAGAGATGTGATCTCCAAACTCAGCTTGGACAGTCTTATTATCTATATTGCCAGGGTCAATTAAAAATATCAAGAAAGGTCTTCTACGACACTGCTTGACAGCAACTAGAGCAGTTATCCCACACCACTGGCATCAACACGTGTTCCTTCTCTTCTTGAATGGGTCACCAAGATAGACCATATTGGACACATGGAGTCCCTTCTGGCAAAAGAATTACTCATATGAACAATGCTACCAAACATGGCTCTCTTGGAAAGTGTACAGAGAATCCCAAAGTCCTTGTATTTTTTTATCCAAGCATTGATGGGTCTGAGCGACCTCGGTTATATGGAGCCAGTGAAAAGTGCTATCCTCTGGCCTTTTCTCTACTTATCCCATATCATCTCCCTACCACAATTTTTTCCACTCTGTTACCTTTCTGTCTTTTTCCTATCCTATAAAGGCAGCACACCACAAGCACAGTAATACATGACTCTGGGTTGTGGTGTGCAAAAATGTACAGTATGTGTGTTGGCAAAGTGCATTGGGGTGCTATAAGAAGTAATGGCCCTGGAGTATCATAATGTGTATTCCTAAAGTACAAATAAAGCTTAAAAGTTAAATTGTGAACTCGCAATATATTCAAACTTAGCCAAATTTGTTGTATACATGTTAACAATTCACTTCTACAAGGTGTGTTTACCTTGGTGTGCCTCAACAGGTTAATTTTTCCAGGATTCATCTCTAAACAATTGCTGGAAAGTATGCTCTGAATGGTTTACGCAAGTCCCCCAAGGTTATCTTTTTACCAGCAACAAAAATTCAAGTTAATGGAAATATCCTTTAAGCTCTGGTATTTTGACAAAGGAAGTGAAAACTTAGTTCATCCTCCCATGCTATAAGGCTCGGAGCAACCTTGGGATAGTCCCATTCAGTGTCAAATCCTAGAGATTAGAAATGTTCTAGACAGCCCTGGATTTTCATCTAGCTAAAGAACCAACATCTAAAGTCAAACATGATTCAGGAATTAGAAGTAAGTACAATTAGATGGATCTGTTAACCTGTGTTCACTCTATTTCAGAAACTGACAGTCATGTAAAGTGTTTGCAGTTGCAAATGACAATGCTGTCATCGCTTTGTTAAAAGATACTTTTTGTCTTTGTTAGATATTTTGTAAATGTTTTATGTATGGCAAAAAAAAAAATCCAGCAAGTGCATGTATACCTTTTACAATTATTTATATGATGAAGGACACATTTACAACACCAGGCTTCTATTGTTAAAGAGGATTTGCAAGAAACATGGGAGATCTCTATTTTATCGGGACCCTTCCAGAAGTCCTACCATTCTGATGCAATAGGGGTTATTTACGAAAGGCAAATCCACTTTGCAGTACAAGTGCAAACTACAAGTGCAAAATGCACTTGAATGTGCACTGAAAATGCATTTGGAAGTGCAGTCGCTGTAAATCTGAGGGGTAGATCTGAAATAAGGGGAAGCTCTGCTGATTTTATCATCCAATCATGTGCAAGCTAAAATGCTGTTTTTTATTTTCCTTGCATGTCCCCCTCGGATCTACAGCGACTGCACTTCCAAGTGCACTTTCAGTGCAATTTCAAGTGCACTTTGCACATGTAGTTTGCACTTGTAGTGCAAAGTGGATTTGCCTTTCGTAAATAACCCCCAATGGTTTTTAAGAAGAAAGCTGTATTTCACATTGATAATACTAGATTCTACCTGCAGGTAACAATTTCAGGAGCCCTATGCATAAGCTCAGAAACAAATTGAGATTTTCCAGTTTTTATAAGCATCTCTTAAATAGATTTTATTTATTTATTTATTTATTTATTTGTGCATTTTCTTTCTTTTTAGGTGGCTGGCATTTAAATGCACAGGAAACCCTTCTACCAACTATTTCAAATAGCAACACAGAAGTTTTCATATTTCCTTGTCTCTTCCTATCTCTGTAAGACAGGACTGAATATCATATGTAATTGAGATTCTTCCATGCCAAGATAATGGCAGTCATTCCACCTCTATTAAAATGGTGTGGTTGGATTACATACACAATAGTTCCATCTCAAATTGTAACAGTAAGTACAATAATGGTTTACTATACATGTCATTTCTCAGTTCTGCATTACTGGGACCAAGAATTACTACTAGTGTGTTGCGACTAATCATGACCATTTTGGAAAATTATTGTGAATATCCTTTGCTCCTCAAGTCAAAATAATATGCAGCAGTTGCAAGTAACTGCAGCATTGCAGGGCAGTCATGTGACCATTTCGCAAGGTATCTCTACTGTCATTTTGTAATAATGATGTAGCACTAACTCTCGGTGGAGCTGCTGGATTAAAGCGGGCTTTTTACCTTCACTCTCGATACCTCTGTTTCACAGGCACCGGGTCTAGGGTTCCGTTGAGTTTAATCTCTGGACGATATAAGCACCAAACACTTGAGTAGGTTTTCCAATGCTTTAATGAACAAATAAAGGAAGTAGCAGGAAAGAGGCAGAAGGAAAGCTGCATGGAAGCTCAAATACCTTTCCTTAGTATTCTTCAGAACATTCTTTGTAATTGAACACTTGTAGTTGAATGTGCTACCCTTGTGGGATTCAATCTTTGTCCGCCTGGATAGACCTCTCTCACTTGTCTAGCAGGCAGTACGTAGCACGTACAAAAGTCTCTGCCAAAGACTTGTTTGAAATAAAACCCGTACGATCTTCTGCCACAGGATGTAATGGTTTGTGATGAATGTCAGACACAGTACTTGAATCTTTAAGCCAACCTGGCAGTACTATGCAGTAAGACTACTTCAGGATACGTCCTCCAACCGAGTCACCAGGCCCCTCTCCAGACCAGCACTCTGCATGATCCTTCCATGACGGGTCCTCCCCTGGGATCTCCTCGGTTGTCCAGCTTCTTCACTCAGGATAGACAGCTCAGGACCATTCCTCTGCTGCTGTGGTAGGCCCCAGACAGGTTTCTGGGCCCACCCACACGCTGCAGCGACGTGGGCCTCCGGAACGGAGGACCACGAGGTGGAACTCCTAACACATACCTGTCAGCCAGGAGGGCCAGCAGGTGGCTGAAAACGAACCCCTGAACAACGTCTGTCCCATAAATACCCTCTCCCAGAATGCAACTTGGAGGACCACCTCCACTGAGTTATCTCCGGGACAGAGGAGCACTCATACGCTTCAACACGTTGCTTTTCCAACACTGACCCATGGCAACAACGACACCCACTGGCACAGTGTGGAACTACACGCAACGTCAGCCAAGCTGGAACAGAGGCAAATATAACTTCCTATAATAAGTAACCCACTAGATTTACCTATCAGCGGTAGATTAAAATCTACCAGCGCTACAATGACAAAAAGTCTTTAGTCAGTATTGGCAATTTTAGGTCATGCTTAAAGAGAAACTGCAGTCTGCTCACATAATTTGTAATAAAAACATCTTTTATATATACTGTGATTCTGTACTTGCCAAATATGCTGTAGAAATCTCCCTCCACTAAGTCTGGCTGCATCCATTTTAACTGTGGGCAGCTGAAGCTGCTGCCTGTTCACTTCCTGGATTTACACAGACACATAGAGGCACACCTCCAGCTCTGCAGCCCTGCAGTACGCATTGGCCCTCTTATGACTCACTCCCCCACCCTTCCTGGCAAACTCTCACAAGAGTGAGTGAGAGAGCTGTGCATGATTTCACAACCCTAGGCTTTTTACCAGACAAGAAACAGGAAGTGGGCTGTATAAGGTATTTACTGGCAGAAAAAATGGTTTACTATCCAAAGTTAAAACAACAAGGGAAGAAGATTTAATGGATGGAAAGATGAAAAAAATACTGAAGGTCTGCTTTAAAGATGGCTAAGACATCACCAGTGTAGCAGAGTCTTAGTAATTGCTAGGCTTTGTATTTTGATTCAATGCCTGCATATCCTGACATACCACAGTGCACAAAAAATCTTAGTTTTTTTTTATTTAATCTTGATAATGTACAGGTATAAAAAACAACATGAACATTTTTTCACAGTATATTAAATACTGCATTTATCCTAACAAAATTATATGTGACCTCTCTTTTGAAAAAAGAAACTAGAAGTGGGTGTCTTGCTAAAAGAATGAATGACAAGCAGACAGTCTGCATTATTTTCTCCCACAGCACCTATTAGTGAAATGATGCACATTCAATGGTAAACCTAAATGTCTTTTGGAGTTAAAAGAAACCAAAAAGGTACATTTCAGCGATTAATTCATGCTGGAATTGATTCAACAAATTTGCAACATGACAGCCGTTCTAATTAAAATTTTGTACTGCTCATACAAAAAAGCAGTCTTCACCTGAATCAATAAAAATGGTATGTATTCCATTAACACAGTAAGTGATCTGTTTAAGCTCGTTCCAGAGTATTGAAGTATCTCACTTTTATTGTTAAACTATTAATACATGACTATGTTTGCCAGAGTCATTTTGAAAATTGTTTGCAAAATACATTATGAATACCTTGCATAGTTTTCCATTTAAAATCTATTGTTATTGAACTTCACTTTGTGCTGTACTCAAGTGTTGTGGAGGGGTCTTGTGCCTAGGTCACAAAAACTAACAACTGCCTGATGAATTTTAGAGGGTGTGGAAGCCCCCCCACCCCACCCCACCCCAACCCGATCAAACCGATAGACCCCAGATCTCTCAGTAAAGAGTACCTGTCACTGCCCAGCCATCATAAGTCACACATTTAAGAAGACAATGTGAAAAAAATAAAATAAAATAAATAACAAAATGAAAATAAAATTTAAAGCACCCCCCATCCCTCGCACTCAGGCGCAAACGCGAATGCATGCATAGGTTCCACATGCTTATCGCACCACATAGGTGAGGTATAGCCATGAACATCAGAGTGAGAGCAATCATTCTAGCACCAGGCCTCCTGTTTAACACGGGTAACCTGTAGGCTTTTGAAGCGTCGCCAATGATAATTGAATCTATCGTAGATTGTCCCCATTTAGCAGGCATGCACAATTTTAAAGTGTGACATGTTGGGCATCTGTTTACTTGGCATAACATCTTTTATATTTTACCAGAAATTGGGTATTATGTTGTGTTGGTGTTTACTAAAATTCATAAACCACTTGCCGACCGCCGCATGTACATATACATCGACACAATGGCACAGACAGGCAAATGGGCGTACAGATACGTCCCTTTACATTTGCTGCCGTGTTGCCACGTGCGGGCCACCAGCGGCACACGCGCGACCCTGCCACGAGCTCTGTGAGTGTGATCGCAAATCCCGCAGACTCGATGTCCGCAGGGATACCCGCGATCGTCTCACGGAGAGGAAGAATGGGGAAATGCTGATGTAAACAAGCATTTCTCAGTTCTGCCTAGTGACACTGATCACAGCTCCCTGTAATTGTGTCACACATAGCCCATCCCACCCCACAGTTAGAAGACATCCCTTGGACAACAATTAACCCTTGCAGCGCCCCCTCCTGGTTAACCCCTAAGTAATCAATGCATTTTTATGGCATGGTCCCAAAATAGCGGCAAAAGTGTCCGATCTGTCCGCCATAATGTCGCAGTCACGATAAAAATCGCTGATCGCCGCCATTACTAGTAAAAAAAAAATAATTAATAAAAATGCCATAAAACTATCCCCTATTTTGTAGACATTGTAACTTTTGTGCAAACCAATCAATAAACGCTTATTGCGGGTTTTTTTACCAAAAATATGTAGAAGAATACCTATCGGCCTAAACTTAGGAAAAAACATTTTTTTATATATTTTTTGGGGATATTTATTATAGCAAAAAGTAAAAAACATTGCTTTTTTTTCAAAATTGGCGCTCTTTTTTTGTTTATAGCGCAAAAAATAAAAACCGCAGAGGTGATCAAATACCACCAAAAGAAAGCTCTATTTGTGGGAAAAAAAGGACGTCAAATTTGTTTGGGAGCCAAGTCGCACAACCGCGCAATTGTCAGTTAAATGTGCTCTGGTCTTTGGCCAGCCAAATGGTCCGGAGCTTAAGTGGTTAAAGTGTATTTTTTTCAGAAAATTTGCATTTGATAAACCACTGCGCAAATATTGTGTGACATAAATAAATGCAACAACCATAATTTTATTCTCTAGGGTCTTTGCTTTCATAAAATATATATTGTTTGGGGGTTCTAAGTAATTCTCTAGCAGATTTTTACATGTATATGAGAAATGTTAGAATTGGCCTGGTAGGCAAGTGGTTAAACAGACATAATATGAAGATATGTACCAATACTGGAATGCTGAATGTTATTTTGTTTTATGTATTTGCGCACACAAACTCTTTAAACAGAAAGAGCATTGAATGGATTATAACATCCACCTTAACTGCTGACCAATAATACTAAGCCACGCATTAAAAGAGAAGCAGGTTTGCCAACCTCCCGCAGCATTTTTTACTGACAAAACATGGGAAATTTATCAGCAGAGCACATTTTTTACTGGCAACTTGAGAAATTACAGAACTTCTATTGAAAACTAACACAGTGAATATTTGAACAGTATAAACATGATATGGAAACACTGACAATACCTATAACAAAGTAATTTTCTTGATTTACACTTAAAAAGTCAACACAGCATGAAATTATCAGCCCCCGATATTTACTGGCAGTTGTAAAAAAAAATCACTGATTTTTAAAAACTGTCAGTAAATTTACTGGCGGTTGGCAACCCTGAAGAGAAGTTTGGGATTTTTAATTTTTTTAATCATACTTACCTAGCTGGATGCAGTATTGGTCCAATGCTGCATCTGTCCCCCGCCGGCTCTATCACTGAGAACCGAGTGATGAAACACCGCAGATCGCTCAGTTCTCACAGCTTTGTGAGCAGAGAGCTAGTGACTGGCAGTCACCGGCTCCCCCCCCCCCACACACTCACTGGGCTGTGGAGGGTGCAGGAGAGGCCGGCTCAGGAGAGGCCGCTAAGATCCTGATCCAGGTGCTGGTCCAGGCATGTGGGCAGATTCCGACCTTATGGTCACAATCTTTCCTGAGCCAGGACCGCCTCTGTGGCATCAGCCGACAGAGAGCTTTAGCTACCGCCAAACTATAGATTTGTTATCAAATCTTATGAGAAATGTACTTGTGTACTGCCAACTATAGGTTCTTAGATTTTGTTTGTCTTGCGAAATACACAAAAATTACAAGTGATTGATCCTTATATTAATTGTTTTATCAGAACAATTCTTATTAATGGATTTTTAAAAGTTTTGAGCTTTCATGTAACAAATGGGTCAGTTCTGTTGCAGCTGAGCTATAACTTCACATTCAGAAGATGAAGCAAAACAAGCGCTAAAGATTAAATGAGTCAGTGGGGTGAATTTACTAAAGGCAAGCCTGGATTTGTAATTTGGCATGATAAGCACCACCAACAGACTCTGTCAGTATTACTACAACTGAGACCAAAAGTATAAACATAGCCTGCAATTCCAGGCTTTGTTTATTCTTATACTGAAGCACTATATACTGATCTAATAAGATTCTTTGATGTTAGCAGCTGTTCTAGGAAAACTAATGCAGCGCTCAGTGAGTAGCTTTAGCAGTATTTCCCACCCTTCCTTGTTCATGCTAGTGTTCAATTATAGAGCTCCCATGTCCTGGGCTTCTACTGATGAAAAAGATTGAGATAAGAGAAAGGGCAAGGGCTTCTATGCCAGTCCAAGTGGCTGGAATAAGTGGAGAAGCTGACTGCGGCTGGGGCTGAGTTATGGTAGATAGTCTCAGCAGGCTTTCTGTACAGAGACAGAGCTGTCACTCTATAGATGGATCTCTTGGATGGATGGAGCACT
The DNA here is from genome assembly GCF_042186555.1 of Aquarana catesbeiana. NCBI lineage: Eukaryota > Metazoa > Chordata > Amphibia > Anura > Ranidae > Aquarana > Aquarana catesbeiana. Next base: position 283,905,446 of record NC_133325.1, read on the forward strand.
TAAGCAGTAAGGAAATAATGCCATAACACTGTAAACTATAACCAGACTGTATAGTTACTGCACATCAGATGTAAAAGTGGTAAAGATGTACTTGATCTCATTAGAGAGTCCCAACCTTGAAGAATTAACTCTGAAAATGTCCCTTTGCCATTAAAAACAGCTACAGAGTACTGTATCTTTCTTTTTTTCTTACAGCCATAATTGTTATATTTAAATGTTACTAGGACAGTTATATTTAAAGAATTATAGAGAAAATTAAGAAAGAACATGTTCTATTTGGATGATGGATTTAAAGTTTTTAAGGTTAAGACCAAATTAGTAGTCTCATAGCTAAAATGTAACATTGTTCTGTTCCCCAAGGGTTATACAGGTGCAGTAGCTAAAGGGGTTAAATCCACCTGCTGCTCCAGATCCATTACCAATTGCTACATTCTAATGTTGAGTTTTTTTTTGGTTTTTTTTATGCATACATAACAGTGATTGAGGAAAAGCTGTTTTAAGCAGCACACCCTCGGTGGGAGGTTGTTTTTTTGGGTGGGACTTTGGGCACCAGATTTTCTGTGCCTATTGGCTTCCCAAAATATAAGTTCAGCCCAGACTTAAAGGCTAAGTTCACCTTTAAAAAAAAAAATGAATGCACATTTTTGGCAGGTAATTGTTTTCCCTAAGGACCCTGTAAAGCATTGCACCCACAGTCAGCAGATTACAGGTGCAATGCCAGGCTCCTACAGACTGTTAGTAGAGCTGTCTGCCCATACCTCCGATATGGACAGGCAGTTACTACCAGAGCACTCACCAGCACTCTCATAGTTCACTGAAAACTGTCAGCCACAATGGCTGGTGGAAGGTGTAGTTCAGGGGTAGGCAACCTGGGGCCCTCCAGCTGTTGCAGAACTACATTACTCCCATCATGCCTCTGGGAGTAATTGTAACTGCCAGCCTTGCAATGCCTCATGGGAAATGTAGTTCCCCAACAGCTGGAGGGCTAATGGTTGCCCACCCCTGGTGTAGTTCATTCATTCACAGAACCCCACACAGCCGCACACAGCTGCGCACAGCCGCGCTGTTTTTGAATTGTGACAGTGGGTGCCAGGAGAAGATCCCTTGCCTGCTGTTACAATGGGGGATCAGGTCAGGGTGGTAGTAGGTGATTTAGCAGCATGTTACATGTTACACCCTAAATATGGGTGTGACATGTAACATGTTACTAAAGGTGAACCTATACTTTAAGAGGTAGAGAATGTTTGCTTAGCTTAGTAAATACGGTGAAGCTATGTTTAGACTGAATAATCAATACAAGGTTAAGTATAAAAAAACTGATTTTGGATTATGTATAAATGGAAGATTCAAATGAGCAAAGCTTTACTTTAATTATTAAATTAAGTAAACATTAATATACAACATGAATATCATTTTTCTTTAATGCCCCATGCAGGGTAAAGTGACAGTCTCTTACCTTCACTGCTCTGTCCATCTGTCACTGTTGGTAGTCAAAACTCTATGTATGCTCCATGTGGGAGGATGCCGAAACCTACACATGATTGATGAATTCCTACTCCTTCTCAACTGACAGTGTTTGGACCTGGCAGTTGGGCCCTCAGACCCCCCTCCTACCCATACCCAAAACACTGGCTATTTCACAGAACAAGATAATAGTAACGAGCATGGCCAGGTTGAGTATAAGTGGATCAGGGGGTGCTTTCAAGAAACTCTGTCACAAGGCAAAGTGTCAGGGTTTCTTACTAAATCAACCCCATAGTTTGCATGAGAGCATAGAATTAGCAACATGCTTTTGCAAAGATTTGTTAAGGCCTGCTTTAAATCTCTCTGGAGCCCACAAAACTAAAAGACTGTTCTGCCAGAACTAAAATGAAACTTTCAGTCAGATGAAGAATTTGTAAAGGTGTGATCCTTGAGAAAGAAGTACAGATTGCTTTTGCAAATATTTTATCTAGGCCATAGAAAAAATAGCCTTTACAAAACTGGTCCTCTCAAAATTGCTATTTCAGTTTCTGACAGATGCTGGTAATTTCTGTCAATTTCTTCTATCTCTCAGACAGTGGCGTGACTATAGATATAGCAGTCCACACAGCTGCTGGTCACAGGACCTGGGGGGTGTGAGGTGGGCAGCATTATGGAGGCTGTAAAGGCAAATAATCATAATAAAATCTGTGTACATGTGAGTAAAACACAGATTCAGTACTGTATCATTAAGAATTGGTGAGGTTCAGGTTTGCTACCACCATAGGTTTAAGGTGAACCTTGCATGTTAGAGATTTGCAGTCCCAATTAATTTATGTGCAGATGCAGCTGGGAGAATTTTTCCTAAACCATAAGACTCGGTTCACACTGCCATGACCTGAAAGTCACGCGACTTAAAGTGCGACTTTGCTAGGTGACTTTGGCACGACCTTGAAGCAACTTCAGGGAATGCCTGTGTAAACTTCCCATAATGTCGGATCCAAATTACATCGATTAAGAAGAGGATCCGACTTGGAGGTGACTTCCATTAAAGTCTAAGGGCACAAGTCAGTCAGATGTCGCCTTGAAGTAATACAGGAACCTTTTCTAAAGTTGGAGCGACTTCAGTAGTGCTAATTAAAACAGCTCTCATTGACTAACATGGGATTTTACATGTCTCATGACTTGGGGGTCTCACAAGTCAGATCCCAAGTAGCAGCAGTGTGAAGTGAGCCAAATTCACTGTGTGCCCTTTGAGCTTTGGTCTACATGCTTAAAAGGGCCAATAGGCGGCTTTTGGATAAGTTAGCCCCCTCACTGTAAACGATAATAAGAAAAATGGCAGCGCAAGATCCTCATTTGAATGATAAAATAATTTATTCCATAAAAAGAAATAGTACACTTACATGTTAAAATCTTGGTGATAAGCGTGAATGGAAGATGAAAACACCACAGGATTGTTCGCAATGTGATGGATGAAAAAACCACATGGCTGTCAGTATATGAGCCTGTCCTTTCCTTCTAGCCAGCACCAGGGAGATCAGATCATGAAAGCTGTCAGAAAGCCCTCCAATTGTCGGTGTTCTGCACAAGAGCAGTCTACCTCATGACAACCCCTTTATGTCTGTGAGAAGTGATAGGTGGTGCTGGGGGCGGTAACGTATTTCAGAGGTTTACTCCTCCCTTGTCAAAAACCTGTGTTTTTTACTTACTATAAAAGAGGAGAGGCACAAGGCAGCCATATTGTCAGTGTATTGGAAGGTGCTGTAGGGAAAGTGTAGGGAAAGTTGCATAGGGAGAGATGAGGGTCAATTAGGAAACTGTACTTTAATTCTGATCGTTAGTTCTATTGGCAATCAGCTTTTTTTCCTTATTATTGGGAACCTTTTTGTCTTTAATTTTATGTTGTGGTTGATTTAGGTTGAGCGATTACTTTAAACTGCTATCCCATCTACCGTAAATATATTTTTTTTCTCCTGCAACTTTCACCTTTAAAAAAATTGACTTTTGTTTCGGGGGGTATTTTGAATTTTCTATTTATTTTGAGGTACTGTACATTGTTTATAATTCTACGTTTATAGGGCTTTTATGAAAGGTTGAACTGCCTTTTTGTAGCAAGGCTTAAAGCGTTTGTTACCTCAATGTTTAATATTCCTGATATGTGCCTGTCGTACTGTGTACTTGTATGAGAAAATATCCTGCTCTATTTATATTGCTTCAATTATGTGAAGTCCCTGGTGTTCCTGCTAGTCTCCTTGCTTTCCTATTAAAAACTGACCACACTTAGCAGGAGAGCACATCGTAGTCAGTTTTCTAGCTATGCTGGGAAATCAGCCTGCTCTCCTCCAATGATCATACTTGTCCTGACATGCCCCCGCTGTACAGCCATTCACTGGGAAAACTCAGTTTTTTTATGGTTCTTCTCCCCCAGCTCTCATGCAGCTGAGAACACAGGGAATGTGATCATTTATAAAAAAGAGGAAAAAAGCTATTTATAATGTTTTTTTTACATATACTGTTTATAATGTTTTTTCTATACACAAATGTTTTGCCTTTATTTCTATTTTAAACTGAATGGGTTGTTTTACAAGGGGTTTTGTTTCTTTTGGGAGATTTTTTATTTTTTTTTATGTTGTCAGAGCCTTTTTATGTTTGGGCTAATCAAAATACAGCATTCACTTGTTACTGACCATTTTTCTTGCTGGTGGCTATTGTTCACAGTATGCCACTGCTTAATTTGAAAAAAAAACTAAGTGCAAGAACAGTGTGCAGAACCACCTTACATTATATTACTTACATTCACTACACCCTGTATCCCCATAGATAAAATAAAAGTATAAAAGTAAGGTATACAGAAGTTAGGCCTATTATCTCTGATTAAAACTGTTCAGTTTTACACTCCTATATCATCTGCAGTATCTTAATTCTTGTAGTAAAGCCACAAAATGTGCTGTTTGTTTTTATTAAACATGGGCTTAGCCATGCTGTTTAAAATGATCCTTCTGCACGCTAATTTTATACTCCTGTGTCATATGCGGTTTCTTATTTCTTGCAGTTAAACAACTACCTGTGTTCTTTTTCTCTAGTACATTTCAGCCACGTCTCCTTCATAAAAAAAAATGTCCTGCTGCTGGCAGGACACCACTGTGTCATCTGCTGTCTCCTAATTCTTAAGGAGACGTTAAGAGTAATTGTGTATTGGCAGGGCACCTTTGCATTAATAAAAACAGGGAAAGCCTCAGGGAGGGAGCCATTTTCAACTTGCTGTTTAAAGCAGGCCTAATACTGTTTGTATGAAAAAGCACCGCTAATAAAACTACCTATAAAAAGATTCTTTTTCAACCTGAAATAAATCCAGTTAGCATGCTGTTGCTGTATGTAAGCCAAGCTAATCTTAAAGAAAAAAAAAAAAAAGATTCCACAGCCAAGTATGCACTGCTGGTGTATTCTCTCCCTGAGACTGTCCATGAAAAGCGGACTGTTCTGTAACACCAGGCACAGCCTTAAAGCATCCCCTGTGCATATTATTTAAGCAGTTTGTGTGCATCAGTCATTTTCCTATTAGCCCTAAAATGGGCAGAATTTTAATTCAATAAAATTTGACAAATTGACAAGGATTACCTTACATTATCTGTGCAGTATGAAGCACTTGTTTAGCTAAGATTTGATACATCTGTGGGCAGGCTGATTGTACCCAAGTCAATCAATCCATCGATCTGGGTACATCCAGCCTGTTTGATTTTTTATTTGTGATTGCCGCTGGCGGCTATAACCTCTATCAGGAATCATTGTGTTCTGCTGACTGTATTAATGGGGAAATCAAGTGATTTCCTTTCCTTCCACTTCTAGTGGAAGGAATGAAAATCAAATCTACCTTGGGCTGCTTTAGCAGTGCAGATTTATTGCCATCAGAACTTCTGCTACAGCTCAGCAACTCTGAAATTAACTCTGCATGCCTAGTGAAACTTCCTAAGGCTGTAAATATCAGATCATCAGGGACCCTATCAAAATTTTGCAATGTGTCCCCATTAAGTATAGTTATGTCTCTGCTCTCAGGGACTCTTTTGGTGATAGATATATATATCTATATATCTATATATCTATATATAGATATATAGATCTATATAGATCTATATAGATCTATATATAGATCTATATAGATCTATATATATAGATATATATCTATAGATATCTATAGATATATATCTATATCTATATATATCTACATATGCAACTAATGCCGCGTACACGCGAGCAGACTTTACGGCAGACTTTGCCCGGTGGACGGGATTTCGTTGGACAATTCGATCGTGTGTGGGCTCCAGCGGACTTTGTTTTCTCAAAAGTTGGACGAACTTAGATTTGAAACATGTTTTAAATCAATCCATCGAACTCGAGTCCGGTCGAAAAGTCCGCTCATCTGTATGCTAGTTCGACGGACAAAAAGCCACGCTAGGGCAGCTATTGGCTACTGGCTATGAACTTCCTTGTTTTAGTCTGGTTATACGTCATTACGTACGAATACGATGGACTTTGGTGGATTGTGTATAGGCAAGTCCATTCATTCAGAAAGTCCGTCGTAAAGTACATCGAAAAGTCCGCCAGGCAAAGTCTGCCGTAAAGTCCGCTCGTGTGTACGCGGCATTAGTTTTATGGTATGCCCATATGCTGTGGTCATTATGAGGGGTCTCACTCTATCTGTTGAATTTGATTGAAATTGATTTGAAATATTATGGAGCATGCAACAGAAGATGCTAAAGTTGGTGGGAGCACCCAAAAACTCCTAGGCTGACAGAAATAGAGTCAGAAATTATACTAATGTGTTCACACATATGGAATATCAAGGTGTTTAAGAATCTAGGAGCAAACTCAGAACATCAACTTTCACCCATATCTGAAATATTACTTTTGGTGGTGTGATTCTTTAATTTGAACTGCAGCAAGTAGGTGTTGGATAGCTCAATATAGTGCAATCACTATAAGTTTCTCCCCCTATAGGAATTCTGATACGTATGATCACATCATACTAATGCGAATGTCTAGTTTGCACATCAGACACCTCTTGCAAGGTGTTAGAAGATGATCATCAATGGGCTGATTTTGTTAATGTCTTATTTGATCTGATTGGATGCTTTGATTTACTGTATGTTTCTTACAGTCTGAAGCTTTGCCCGCTTTTTAAATAAGCCTGTTTTGTGGAGCAGCTTCAGATCAGTATGATGCCAGAATTTATTATAAGATTTGTGCATTGGCTGTTTATTGTTCACACACGTGTCTGTATATTCTTCTGTGCCACCTCTATGACTTCACCCTTGAAACAAACTTGGACAGACGCGTACACAGCATAAGGCTCTTCAGATTATACCTGTCAACTCGGTACATCCGTTTGACTGTAATTTCAGCTTTAAAGCTGCATATTTTTCTCCAGAGATTTGTTATAGTTTCTCTGTATTGTGTTTGAAGAACATTTGTTTTATCATTTCATGGAAACCTAAATTCTAACATGATCTGCAGCTAGCCTGGGAAAATGCCGATATCAAGCAAGAAAGGAAACAAAGCATGAAATACGCTGGACTGATTTCACTAATTAAAATGGTATTAAATTTATACATGGCAGACGACAGAGGCTAATACACATATAATGGTAGACATATTGCTTCCCACATTAAACATTGTGAGTCCCACCAGTATATTAAAATGTGACAGTTCTGCTTACTTTGCTAAGATGTAGAAATTTATTGGGATTTATGTACATTTATAAAAGCTAGCCAATGCCAAGTTATACAGACATAGCTCATTTAGGTCCAGGCTGGCTTGAGAGACCAAAGCCTGTATTACTTGGCATAGCCAATATAGTATGCATGGTATGTAAGCTTTAATAAATGAATCTTTTAAGAAGGAGTCATGTAAAATGTGACATTAAAAATTCACTTGAGAGCCCCATTCCTTTACAGCATAGCTGGTAGGTCTCTATTGAAATAATGATCATTTTGTTAACAGATATGCCCAGGGTTCCAGATTCAACTTAACTCAAACTTTCTATACACGGATTTGTATTTTACATCCATTTACAAGAGAGCACCTTGAGTCCAAATATAATATAAGTTATCCTAGAAAAATAATCATTGTGCAGCATGGTTTAGAAATTGATATTCCCAATTCATAAAGGTGATTTATCATGAACATTTTTTTATCACATTTATTTTATCTATGTTAGGACTGCACACTATGAACTGGATAAAAAAAGATTAAATAATGACACTTTATGGAAACTGCGTAATAAATCATTTAAATAAAGAGAACAATTCTGAATTAGCTGAAATAGGAATGTAATTTGTATTGCTGTGTACTAGCTGAAAAATCATTTTGAAGACAATATGCTCCAAATGTGCTTATTTATAGCGTTAATTAGGAATATGCCAACCTTGAAAAATAACAACTCTGCACAAGGCACATGGGCTGACTAGAGTGCTACCTGTGTACAAACCCCTTGCTATGTTAACTCCCATATGCCTTTGTTAACTAAGTTAACAGACCATATGCCTTTGAAACTCCTCTAACAAAGTGCACATAAGCTTTTTGCCCTTCTCCAACCTAGAGTACCCAACTGCACTCTTCCTTAGATGCACACTTATCTCCGTCCTGCGGTGGAGGCCTCCCACAATGTTTGCAACCATTGTGGAAAATCTTCTATGGCCACGATTGAGCAATAGATCCCTATAGACTACCATGGTTTTCACTCTAGAACATCTCCAATGAGGGATGTGGACAGTGCAGTAGACCTCAGGAAAGAGATAAATAGGCATCTTGGGAGGCTGGTCTTCTTCAGGTTAGGGGGATAAGGATGATAGATAGGGTGCACTGATAACAGTTTTTAAGATCAAGTACGAGTAGCCTTACTTTTTCTCACCAATACCAATTACTGATACTTTTTTTATGTGGCAGTTTTTTTTTTTAGGGCTTGTTCACACCATGTATGCATGAAAACTTTTGGAAAACACGCTGGAGACATCAATTTCACATCAGCTTTCATGTGCATTTCAATGAGTTTTTACAACATGTTTGCAATGCGATTTGAAAAAGAGTCCTGTGCAATTTTAGTCCGGTTCAGATGTGATTTCTTATCTCATACATTACAATGTGCATTGTAGTGGCTGATGATGTCAAGCCACATGACAGGAAGTTCGCCATCCGCCATTTTGTGTCTGCACTGCATCAGATATGCACTTTTAAATGTGAGTTTTTTAATTTACTTTTTAATAAATACTACTGGAAAACATTTTATGCTATGATACTCTATCTTCATTTGCGTTTTGGTGGAAGAAATATGGTATGATGAAGGAGGGTGGAGATAGATTGAATTCCTGAGATAACTGGATCTGGAGAAACACCTGAACTTACATCTACTCGGTTTAAAGGGAAGCGCGTTATTTGATCTATCGTTAATTTGGGTCAAATACTGGAGGTGAGGGTATATACATTTGTCGGTGAAGGGAACTACAGTTGATGGGACAAACACGAGTGAAATATAAGGATTTCACATTAATCGATCAATTTGCATGAATTAATTAAGATGTGAATAACATGTTTGGCACATTTATATATCATCAGCACTGATTCTTTGAGCCACACAGACTATTCATTTACACATAGGAGGATTACACAGCACTTACTGATTGATTAATGACATTTATAAAGAAGGACAATATGCATGTTATTTAAGTGAATATTTTATTGATGGAATATGTTAATTTGATATAGGTTTGTCATGAATTTTATGTTCTGACCACGTTTGATCACATATCATAAGACATCGCTGCACTGAGATAGCGATACAATTCGCATTGAACCACACCTGAAATCACACTGCAAACCTGCCTGGAATGTATCGGTCTTAGTATAGGAGCATTTGCATGAGTACATGTACTTGTGCAAATGCTTAGTATCGGCACCGGTATCGGTGCAACCCTAAAGATAAGCGCAGTATGTTTAAAAGTGCAGTTACTCTTTTAGACCCCTTTCACACTGAAGACCGCCTCACGCTAGCGGTATAGCGCTACTCGTTTTAGTGGTGCTTTACCGGTACTGTTCAGGGGCTGGAGCAAGGCGCTTTTAACCCCAAAAAGAAGGGGTTAACAAGGGGTTAAAAGCACCCAAAAAGCGCTGCTGCTGAAGCACTTTGCAGGCGCTTTGTCAGCAGTGTCCATTGATTTCAACTGCCCCAAAGATGCTGCTTGCAGGACTTTCTTTTTTGGTTCTGCAAGCGCACCGCCCCAGTGCGTTTACAGGCACTATTTTTAGCGCTAAATCGGCTGTAAAAGCACCTTCAGTGTGAAAGGGGTCTTAATTTGGGATGGGGGTTGAAGCTGTCAATGTCCCACTATCAGAATACAATAGCACAGCAGGGAGGATTCCCCTATGCACCTTGCTTGTGTGGATGGGGGAATCAGTTTTTATTTCAATCAGCCCTATGGCCAGCTTTATTCTAAATGTTAAAGGAGTTTAATGTGCTATAGTTGGGCTGACCAGCTAGATAATGTGCTAGGAAGTGTTGGTATTGTTCAGTCTACTGTCCTGCCTATGTGTACCTTTCCTTTGCTAGTTACAAACTGATCTCAGCAGCTGCTAGGTATAAATTGATCTGAACAGCTGCCTTTCTTTACCTAATTAATGTCTTTATGCTTTTCACTTTATCCAAACAAAGAAAAAGTTTTGTCTTCATTGTAAATTAGACATGGCTCTCCCCACACACAAACACACACTTCTGTACTCCTCTTATATACTAGAGGTGCTCAGCCCAGGTGCAGACTAGAACCAGGCTTTGATAATGAGAATCTTCCCACCTGCCCAAGAAGGAGACCACCTATTTCTAAAGGCATTAAAGTGGTTGTAAAGGCTTTCACACTGGGGCCGCCCGTGCATTAGCGGTAAAGCGTCGCTCATTTTAGCGGCGCTTTATTGCTGTTTAACCACTTCAGCCCCGTAAGATTTGGCTGCTAAATGACCGGGCCATTTTTTGCGATACGGCACTGCGCGGTTTTTGCTATAGTAAATATCCCCATTTTTCTTTTAAAAAGCAAATTTTTTCTCAGTTTAGGCCGATATGTATTCTTCTATATATTTTTGGTAAAAAAAAAAATTGCAATAAGCGTATATTGATTGGTTTGCGCAAAAGTTATAGCGTCTACAAAATAGGGGATAGATTTATAGCATTTATAGCGTGATAGACGTATAGCTACGACGGCTCGTGGGATCGTGCTGACCTGCCGCTGTAAAATGAAGGCGGCTGGTTGGCAAGCGGTTAAGCAGAGATTTTTGGCCGATAGCGGGCCGTGTTTAATCTATGCATGTAGGTAAAAAACCTTCAGTATGCAGCTCCCCCCTCAGCCCCCCTAATACTTACCTAAGCCCAATCTTGATCCAGCGATATGCACAAGACCCGAGGCTCTCCCAGGTCTCTCCCTCCTGACTGGCTGAGATGCAGCAGCAGGAGCCATTGGCCCCTGTTGCTGTCACTCCCAGCTAGTGAGGCGGGAGCAGGGGGTGGGGCTAGGCTGTGCTTTTTGTGCCTTATGGACGCAGAGAGCTGGCTCAGGAGCTAGCGTGCATGAGTGCCCCCACAGCTAGCATCTTGCTGTGGGGGCACTCAGCAAGGGGGAGGGGCCCAGAGCACCGCACCCGAAAAGAGGAGGAACAGGGCTGCTCTGTGCAAAACCTCTGCATGACATGTTTGTTATTTTGAGGCCCAGAAAATCATGACCAGTGTAGATAAGATGTCCAACCTTCATAAGACTGCCACTATTATCATACTCCCGCTCCACTTATCATTACCTACCTATTCTGAAAGACCACACTTGTACTGGAGTATAACTGGCCATAGCAGCCTTTTTATTCACAAATATTCAAAAATATATAAAGATTTTAACCATAACAGAAAATCCCAGAATATCAGTTGCTCCCCTCGGTGGTCTTTGACGGCATTTTCTAACATAACTCGGTTCCACTTCCACACTGCGGGCTTTTGTGTATTAGGCCTCCAGCCGTGTCACACCAGCTCGGAAACAAACCCATTCCCGCAGTGCCACCATTACTATCATCCAGTTAACCCGTGTTAACTGAATGCACCGTGGACCCATACCACCGATGGGTCCCCCACACTTCCATCTCATAGGTTACTTGCCACCATCAAAGACCACCACCGCCATCTCCTTGCTGCCATCATATGCCCATTTTCACCTGAAATAAAGAAGGATTAAAACACAAAACACAGGGAGGGTGGGTGGGAAACTGTTCCTATGACACGATCCCCTGCAGTGTTGCCCGGGTCACCCCCCTGCTCCTTAAATAAACTAAAACCCCACCTATTCCGATTTCTCCTCCACTCATTAATCCCCCACCTTTTCTCTATTTTGTTAACCCCATGCTGTTACCTTATCACCTTGTCATGCCAGCCCTTTGCTAGTCCTTTTCATTCCCTCGCTCCAGGCCTCTCTTTCACATTTAAAAAAAAAAGTAAGGTTAAAAATGATTAACAAAAGAATAATCAGGAATGAATGAGCTGAGCGAACAAACAATTCAGTCACACTCCAATGACATCAGCTTTCCAGGACTAGATCATAGAAGAGTCTACCCAGACCAAGCCTCACTTTCACATGTTTCACTCAAAAGAGTTTTTTTCAGGTGAGGTCCCTTGACTCATATTAACCCCCGCAGCAAAGGAAGATTACAGTTGTTGGGGCAGGGGGGAATCAGAGGACTTTGGATCATCAAAAACAGCAGCCAGCAGCACAACACTTTCCATCAAATGTATATACTGTCCCTGAGTGCTTATTTCTAGTAAACTTAAGGCTTCAATTCTAACGTAGTTTAAATAGCTTTTTATTTATATTGAAATGAGAGAGTCAGGATACATATAATAATTTAAATGCCAGTGCATAATGTGAGATGTGTGCAATTGCTCTGTGACCTTGCCTTTATGTCACTGAAAATCATTTTTGGTTAGAAAAAGAAATGACTAAAAGCAGAAATGCATTACACCATATCTAAGCCCAAAAATTGGAATTCATAAAGACTGGCGCAGGCAGCTTTTTCAAAAGTGTCTCTAATGCATTCTAAAAGTGGTGAGGAATATGTTAAATTCATGTACCTGTCTAGAACTTGCACTTGAATTCAGCGCATGCTGTGCCACTTTTAGAATGCAAGAAAAACACTTTCGCAAAATCTGTCTAAGCCTGTTTTTCTCTGTACGCCACAAGAGAGTTGGTCTTAAAGTGATTGTAAAGGTTTGGGTTTTTTTTTTTTAATAACAAACATGTTGTACTTACCTGGGTTTTGCACAGAGCGGCCTCAATCCTCCTTTTCCGGGGTCCCCTGACCGCGCTCCTGGCTCCTTCTCTTCATTGAGTACCCCCATGGAGAGCCGCATTCCAAAGGGGGCTCGTTTGGGCACACTCCCGAGTCCTGCTGCTGCGTCCATTGACACAGACAGTAGGACTCGGCCCCACCTCCCGGTCTCCCGTGTCACTGGACTTGATTGACAGCAGCGGGAGCCAATGGCTCCAGCTGCTATCAATCTATCCAATGAGGACCCGAAACATCGGCTGGAGCTGCTGGTCTTGTTCTCATAGCTGGAACGATCGGGTTCAGGTAAGGATTAGGGGGCTCTGGGGGGGGCAGATGCAGCACAGAAGGTTTTTCATCTTAATGCATAGAATGCTGAAAAACCTCGAGACTTTACAACTCCTTTTAATTAGCTTCACTTTTACATTTGATGCATTCAATGTGATACAATGTAGAAGTGGCACATTCAATGCGTCCCAATGTAACAGTGGCACTTTTTAGAACTATGAATTTGGTGCACAAGTTGCTGTCAACCAAAAGTGTCGCAAATACTTAATGAATTTGGTGCAATTCATTAATGTCAGAAAAGTGGTGCAGCAGCTTTATTGAATTCCCCCCAATATATTCCATCCTAGGTGGCTGTATTCTTTTTTTTTTTTCGGGTTTGACCTTTATTTTCACTCGGTAATCCTGCAAATAACCTACTTACGGTCTCAAGGTAGCTACGTTTATTCTTTAACTGCACAGTATCTGGGAGGGAGCCATAGTTGTCAGCCAGGCTACAAATACATCTTCCTTTCTTCATCTCCATTACAGGGGGTAGAAGAATTTGTACTTTTCAGCTTGGAAAGAAGGCTCAATCCAGTGCAATCCAGTTACCAGAAAGTGACATGGATATTCCTTTTCTGGGAAGATACTTTCTGAACTTGGTGAAAATGAAAACCAATGCAGCCACCACATCTAAGCTTCAATAAATGAAATTTTTGGGTAAACAATTAAAAATTAAATGATATCTAAACCCAAGCAATTACCCAATTACTTGGGTTTAGATATCATTTAAAGTGGTAATAAAGCTTCGTTTTTTTGTTTGTTTGTTTGTTTTTATTTGCTTTTTAATAACAAACATATAATACTTGCCTGCTCTATGCAGAGCAGCTCCAATCCCCTTTTAGGTCCCCTGCCAGCACTCCTTGCTCCTCTCTCTCAAACAGTGCCCCCAGAGAAAGCCACTTGCCCTAGGGGCACCGCAGCGTGATCACTCCTGAGTCATATAGAGCCATGGCTTGGCCCTCGCTCTCTCCTCATTGGCTCACTGGCTGTGATTGACAGCAGCGGGAGCCAACTGGCTCCTGCTGCTGTCTCAGCCAATGAGGAGGGAAAGTCCCGAGACAACCAAGGCTATCGTGAACATTGTTGGATCGGAGGGAGCTCATGTAAGGATTGGTGGGGGGACTGCATGAAAGTAAAAAACCTTCAGCCTTTACAACCACTTTAAGACAAGAATTGTATCATTGCTTTGGAAGTAATTACATCATCATCAGCAGCATTATCTATTGTGCTTGCAAGTCTAATTTCTTGTAACATGGCTCTCCTAGGTGCTTTTTTGAGCTTTAAATTTTAGTACATAACTATTGGAGCATTCATCTATGTCTGCTATGTCATTGGGTGCCTGACAAACCACAATCTCTGATTGGCAATCACTTCAGTGCCATCCTTGTTTCCCAGGAGGCTGCCACTAATTATATTACCTGCCACCATTCTACATAAACTATGAAATACTGTAAGGGCCAGTTCACATCAGAGAAACGCAGTCCGGTGCATTTTTTACCCCTCTTTTTTTCCTTACCTTAAAAAAGGACATGTGTGTTCCAGTGCATTTTTGGTGCATTAAGGTGCGTTCCAGTGCGCTTTTGATGCATTTTACAGTGTTCCAGTACAGTCCAGTGCAAGAAAAATGCAGTATGTTCTACTTTTTTTTCTGGAACTGGAACGCAACGGAACTGCAAGCACCGGTGTGAACTATGCCATTGAAAACCATATAATCTACTTTCCATGCATTTTTGACACCGAAAAAAACGCACTGGACTGCATGTGGTGTGAACTAGCCCTAGGAGCAGGGCCAGTGCTACCACTAGGAAAACTAGGCAGCCGCCTAGGGTGCCTGGCCACTAGTGTCCCTACTCTCTTCTCTTTGCAGCAAGCAACTAAGTCTCAACATTAGCAGGCAGCCGCTGCTCCATTCGCACATAGTGCCAGAGGCGCAGCAGCGGCGGAGGATTGTGTCTGTGTCCTGACTCCCAAATGAATGGAAGCAAGCAAACATTCATTGATGGGCACTGGTAGGCTGTATTGAAGGGCGTTGGTGGGGCTGCATTTGATGGGCACTGGTAGGCTGCATTGATGGGCGCAGGAGAGACTGCATTTGATTGGTGCTGGTGGGCTGCATTTGATGGGCGCTTCATTAAAAAGGTGGGGTATACATGAGCAGGGTAAAGGGGGTGGAGTCAGGGGTGGAGCCAAAGGGGGAGGCAAAATTAGGTTTTGCCCAGGGTGTCAAAAATCCTTGCACCAGTCCTGCCTAAGAGGTTTCCCTTTCACCATCTTTCTGTATAAGTATGACCTTTGCATCATAATAGCACCTTTCTGATTTGGAATAAGCATTGACAAATACCATACCTCTCTCCGAAGTCATTTTTTTCAATGTCCTCTTCCACAGCTGTCTTGCTCACATGTTTTTATTGAACACTGATGTCCCCAGCTTCAGTCCCAGTTTTCATATTGGTTAATAACTGGGCAATCACTGACAGATATGACGCATTCTTGGAAAACTTCAAACATAATCTCTTTAATTAGTAAGAGCTTTGTGAGCCTTCTGGTATATAATCATGCAGTTTCATTGCACTGTGCCGTGCATTCTTTTTCATGAACCACTGCATTCCACATAAAAACCCCTTTGTGTAACTTGTTGAAATCAATCAATGCAAATGATTTGTGTTGGTTTTTTTTTTTCTTTTCTCCCGTGTTTTTCATTACACATAAACTAAAATGATGTGAAACCGAAAAATAGTTTTGCCTGAAATTAGACCCAAATCACTGTAGTTTACATCTAAAATAATGTGCTACTACATATTTCATCCAAAGTGATTGGGAATGTAAGCAGAGCTCCAGTAAATTACAGTAGAAGTCTGCATAAATGATACAGTTATCCAAACACACCCTTTGATGCATGATTTCTACATTTGAAAATACGCAGCTTAAATGGGTGATTACGTGGGTTTAAATGTTGCGACTGTGGTGCAGCAGTGGCTTTTCTTGTTTGTGGATGGGATAACTGACTCAATCTGTCCGGATCATGCTCAGAGGTCTCAAAATTCATCTCATCTTGCTAGCTTAATGCAAACGGCACTGACATTTTCCGCGGATTTAGAGCATTTATGCTCCTGTATATAGAAAGACAAGAACTTAGACGCACAATTATACCCTGTACTATGACATAATCAGAAACAGCAGACAAATAAAGAAGAGATCATTTACTCACATACAGTCATACACATGAATGTTTATATAGAAATACTTTTATGCACATTTATACATAAATGACATTACACACCAATTTTGGCAATGGTCATATAAACGCGCACACACCCCTAAGGTCTGTGCATGTGAAAGTTGGCAACATTTTAAAATAATGCATAGGAAAATTTGATGATGTACATATGTTAGTTATCCTTTATCATATCTAAAAGAACCACGGCATGTTGGCACTGTTAGGACATGGCTAAATAAAAGAACTGACATCTAAAGAATGTCAGCGTGTAATTATCAACAAAGCCAAAATTTGCTAAAACGGTGGAGCTTTAACCACTTACAGACAGGAAGATTTGGCTGCTTAATGACCAGGCCGCTTTTTTTGCGATATGGCGTTGTACCCAAACAAAATTAACGTCCTTTTTTTCCCCACAAATAGAGCTTTCTTTTGCTGGTATTTGATCACTTCTCCTGTTATTATTTTTTGCGCTGTAAATAAAAAAAGAGTGTCAATTTTGAAAAAAAAAAACAATATTTTTTACTTTTTGCTATTAGAAATATCCCCAAAATGCTTGTAAAAAAACAAATTTCTTCCTCAGTTTAGGCCAATATATATTCTTCTACATATTTTTGGTGAAAAAAAACGCAATACGCGTATATTGATTGGTTTGTGCAAAAGTTATAGCGTCTACAAACTATGGGAAAGATTTATGGCATTTTTATGACATTTTATTATTATTATTTTTTTTACTAGTAATGGCGGTGATCTGTGATGTTTAGCGGCACTGCGACATTGCGGCGGACAGATCGGACACTTTTGACACATTTTTGGGACCATTGACATTTATACAGTGATCAGTGCTATAAAAATGCACTGATTACTGTATAAATATCACTGGCAGGGAAGGGGTTAACACTAGGGGGTGATTAAGGGGTTAAATATGTTCCCTAGTTAGTGTTTCTAACTGTATGGGGATAAGTCTGACTGGAGGAGGTGACATATTGTTGTTCATACTTAGTAGGAACTTAGTAGGAACAAACGATGCGAGCTCCGTGAGTGTGATCGCGGGTCCCGCGGACTCGATGTCCGCGGGGATACCCACGATCGTCTCACGGAGAGGAAGAACGTGGAAATGCTGATGTAAACAAGAATTTCCCCGTTCTGCCTAGTGACACTGACCACAGCTCCCTGTGATCGGGAGTGCCGATCGGTGTCTTGTCACACATAGCCCATCCCCCCTACAGTTAGAATCACTCCCTAGGACACACTTAACCCCTTCACTGCCCCCTAGTGGTTAACCCGTTCACTGCCAGTCATATTTACACAGTAATCAATGTATTTTTAATCGCACTGATCACTGTATAAATGTAAATGGTCCCAAAATAGCGCCAAAAAGTGTCCGATGCATCCGCCATAACGTCGCAGTCACGATAAAAATTGCTGATCGCCGTCATTACTATTAAAAAAAAATTATTAATAAAAATGCCATAAAACTATCCCCTATTTTGTAGACGCTATAACGTTTGCGCAAACCGATCAATAAACGCTTATTTGCGATTTTTTTTAACTAAAAATATGTAGAAGAATATGTATCGGCCTAAACAGAGGAAAACATTTTTTTTTATATATTTTTTGGGGCTATTTATTATAACAAAAAGTAAAAAATATTGCGTTTTTTTCAAAATTGTCCCTTTTTTTGTTTATAGCGCAAAAAATAAAAACCGCAGAGGTGATCAAATACCACCAAAAGAAAGCTCTATTTGTGGGAAAAAAGGACGTCAATTTTGTTTGGGAGCCACATCGCACGACCGCTCAATTGTCAGTTAAAACGACGCAGTGCCGAATCGCAAAAAGTGCTCTGGTCTTTGGCCAGCCAAATGGTCTGGGGCTTAAGTGGTTAATTGAACAAGCTGAATTTAGAAACTGATTGGTTACTATGTACAGCTGCACCAGATTCTGTGGGCATCAGTTTTAGTAAATCTCCCTAATTGTCGAGATTACAGGGGAGGCATTTTACAGCAATTCTGTTTTTTATAAGTAGACCCCTAATTGTCATTCATTTAGGGTTTGCATCCATTTTTAAAATGTAAAACAAACAATAAGAACTAAACGCAGCATTAAATTGGATTTTATTGGGAATCTGATCAGTGTATAAAATCTGTAACATTTCCCGGGAAAATTCATGAGACTGAGCTTCAAAACCTTATGCTTTCCCAGAAATCAAGCATAGTCAGCATTTGCACATAGGTTTATATGTACGTCTATGTGTATGTGCATACTGTACCTCCCAACATTTTGAGATGGGAAAGGGGGCCACCTACTAGAAAACGTATGTAGGCATAGGACACGCCCCTGCCACACCCTCTTAAAGGAGAATTAACCAAACCAAAAGGTTAATTAAATCCCCAAGGTTTTTCTTCACCACTACTAGGGTTGTCCCGATACCACTTTTTTAGGACCGAGTACAAGTATCGTTTTTTTCAAGTACTCGCCGATACCGATTACCGATACTTTTTTTTAATGTCACGTGACAGTGGTTTTTTTTTTTTTTTTACAGTGTTTTCTTTTTTTTGGGGGGGGGGGGGGGGAGGGGGTGAACGGTGTATGTGTGTGTGGTTTTTTTTTGTTTTTTTTTTTTACAATTTTTATTTTTTACAATAATATTTTTTTATTCTTTATATGTTTTTTTTTTGTTTTTTTTTAATCAGCCCTGTTGGGGGGCTTTGGTGAGATATCAGGGGTCTTAACAGAACTCTGATGTCCCCCTTGAGACAGAGAAAGAGACAGAGGATAGAGATTCCCCAGTCCCTTTCTCTGCAGCCTCAGCTGCACTGAGAATGAATGGAGAGAAGACAGCGGCTACTCTCCATTCATAAACTGACACATCGTAATCACAGGAGATTACAATGTATCAGTTATGTGAATGGACAGAGTCAGCTGACTCTATCCATTCACAAAGGAAGGAGGAGGAGGACAGCGGAACGGAGGGGACAGAGAAGGAGAGGGGGACAGAGGGGGACAGCGGAGAGACACAGCAGAACGGAGGGGACAGCGGAGAGACACAGGGAAGGAGAGAGGAACGGAGGGGGACAGCGGAGAGACACAGGGAAGGAGAGAGGAATGGAGGGGACAGCGGAGGGGGACAGAGGAAAGGAGGGGGCATGGAGGAGGATGCAGTGATAGTCAGCGGTGAGCGATCACCTCTGTATGTCACTAAAGCTGCTGAAAGCCGCTGGGGGAGAAGCTTGTAACTCCCCCACGCGCCGATCACAGCTGTCTTCCAGGTATCGGCGGAAGCATCGGGAGCATTTGCCCGAGTACAAGTACTTGGGCAAATGCTCGGTATCGGTGCCGATACCGATACTAGTATCGGTATCGGGACAACCCTAACCACTACTATTCCTTTATATTGGCTTTTAAAATTTACAAATGCACCAATTTAGAAATTGAATGAAAGGTTTAGCACTGGGAAACACTTTTTGAAAGATAAAAAGTGCATTTTATATACAACTATATGGAACAGACCAAAATGAGGGACAAATGAGGGGGAACGAGGGACAGAGGGACATTGCTCCAAATCAGGGACAGTCCCTCAAAATCAGGGACAGTTGGGAGCTATGTATGTGTTCGTGCAAATGCTTGTTTTTACATGTATCCATGTGTTTGTGACATTCAGAGTGCATCATGGATAGTTGGAAAATGTGTGCTTGCATATGTGCGTAAGTGTGTGTATATACTGTATGTGTGTGTCTGAGTGTCGGATTCAAGAAAATGCTATCTGCTGTAAACAGTATATTATATTTTATAATAGGGGATTAAGTTGTTTACACTGTGTAAACTAAGACCACAGCTGAAATAGGTTCCAGGCCCGGACAACAGAACATAAACAAGTAGTAGTTTCAGTGTATATAAAATATGATGTATCGCATGATAGCAACATCTAAAAGCTAAAACAAGTGGTTTGTAAAAATGTAAATATCCTGAAATTTCATAAAATGCCTGAGAAAATATATGAAGAAAATGAGCTCTAGGATTATTTAAATGTTTTTTTCACTTTGCCAAAGCCTAAATAAAATAGCTTTTACATACCTCTTAGATAGGAAACAGTACAAAACTACAAAATGCTAAGCTTTTCAGCATGAGACGTTGCTTGCAAAAGAGTAAAATGGTCCCTTTGAAAAGACTTCTATGGGGTTGATTTACTAAAACTACAAGGGGGATATCTGGTGCAACTGTGCATGGTAGCCAATCAGCTTCTAACTTCAGCTTGTTCAATTAAGCTTTGACAAAAAAAACAAAAAACTGGAAGCAGATTGATTTCTAGACAGAGCTGCACCAGATTTTGCACTCTCCAGTTTTATTAAATCAACCCCAATGTGTACACTAAAATAGAGATAAATTCATGCATATGAGTAATATTTGTTTTATTTTATAGAAACATATTTTATTTTATTTATTTTATTTTATTTTGTTTTGTTTATATAAAAAAATTACCACTTGACCTCCGGAAGATTTACCTCCTTTCATGACCAGGCCACTTTTTTCTATACTGCACTACGTTACTTTAACTGACAATTGCGCGGTCATGCAATGCAGTACATAAATTAAATGTATGTCCTTTTTTCCAAGAAATAGAGTTTCTTTTGGTGGTATTTCATGACCACTGTGTTTTTTTTTTTTTTGCACGATAAACAAAAAAAAACAAAAAAAACTATTTTGAAAAAAAAAACAATATTTTTTTACTTTTTGCTATAAAACATATCCAATAAAAAAATTTAAAAATCGAATTTCTTCATAAATTTAGGCCAATCTGTATTCTGCTACATATTTTTGGTAAAAAAATCCCAGTAAGCGTATATTGATTGGTTTGCGCAACAGTTATAGCGTCTACAAACTATGGGATATACAGTATGCTGGAATTTGTATTTATCTTATTATTTTATACAAGTAATGGCAGCGATCAGGACTTATAGCGGGACTGCGATATTGTGGCGGACAATCTGACACCAACTGACACTTTTGACACTTTGTGGGAACCAGTGACACTAATACAGTGATCAATGCTAAAAAATATGCACTGTCACTGTTCTAATGACACTGGCTGGGAAGGGGTTAAACATCTAGGGCGATCAAAGGGTTAAATGTGTTCACTAGGGGATGTGCCGAATTTTATTACCTTTGCAGGGAAACAAAATCCAGCACATTCCCGCTGACAGGACAAAGCTCTGTATTGTTTACATATGCAGAGCTCAGTCCAGTGTGTCTTCTGAGATCAGCAGGTGCCAGCGGACATCCATTGGCTGCCACCCGCTGATTGGCTTCTGCTGTGACTAATCAAAGCAGAAGGAGCGCGCGCGTAGCCCCTACCCGGAACAGCAGAGTCACATTTATACACATGATTCTGCACAGAATGGCCACCCTGTAGCAGTAAATCTGCCATAGGGTGGTCATTAAGTGGATAATTAGTAAGGGTCAGGAATCTCAGAGAAGCAGATCAATATTTTTAGGTGCAGTGGGAGACTAATAGTACCCAAAGTTCATTTGAGTTAACAAGTTCATGTTAAGTGTAAGACTGGAGTTAGTTTAGGGTTTAAGTAAGTGTTATCATGACATGACATGTATAGTAAGTGTTTAGGATAGGTGGTATTTCTAGTGGATGATGCCAAAGCTCCCTGTTGAAATGTACTGTGCTGAGGACCTTTCTGTTAAAGAAACAAATTCTACTTATCCCTCCATGTGTATAGGCATGGAAAAATGTTCTCAGATCGAGTTGAGACAAGGACTGTATATATGTTAGACTCAGTCCACCAAGCAGCTGCTCATCGGGTGTACTAGTTGGTAGGAAGGCACTTTAATGTACAAACTATTTTATTTGCAAAAACAAAGTAAAATAAATGTGTTCCACTCTACTATGTTAGGGGAATGAAACATATTATATCCTTATAGATGGAACAAATCTTTGTTAGTTTCTATCCAAAGTTTATTCATTCATTCACTTTCACCAGTAAATTCAAAATTATGATCTTTTTCAAGCATGATAAATAATTTTTGTTTCATCAAGTGATATGCTTTACATTTCTTTAGGACACAGACCTATTCTGAGTATCTAAAAGCTAGTTAAAGCTAAAAAAAAGGTGGCAGTTGATTAGGCCACAGAGAAATAAACAGTAAAAGTTGTAGTCAGGATCACTTGATTCTTTTAAAATAGCAATTGACGGGCGATGACAATGACCCACTTCATTTTTCTTTGTACAACTAGTATTGGCAGTTGTCATTGCAGCATATACACAGTTGTAATTGGATTGCTGTTTAGCTGCAAGGGGTTTTTAAAATTCAGTGAACCTTCAAAAGCTAGCCAAACATCAAGGGTCCTATGACTATGGTCAAGACTTTGGTAGCTGGGCACATATTCACCCCTGCTGGGAGTCCATCTGTTTGTTTGAGAGATGTTTATATTTAACTGTATCTCCTAAAAAGATGTCCGTGAAGCTACAAAGACACATCATACACTTAGCCTCACTAATGCTATTTCAATATGCACCAATATGGACTGTCATGTCTCCTCTATAGTCAGAGAGCCATCAAGTGTAGCACCAGCATGAATTATTAATATTAAAGTCTAACTTCAAGCTGAGTGTAAAAAAATTCTCTCCCCCTCTCCCTCCACAAGAGTAAAATTATGATGCTCGCTTTTCTCAGGGGTAGATTTAACAGAGGGTAATTCAAAGTCCTGTATTATTTTTCCTGGCCAATTCTAGCTGAGACAAGTGGTCCACCAAAGCCTGTCTTCTTGCCAGTCTTGCCAATGCCCTTTTTACTAATGTCATCACACATAATGCAGGACTAAGGGTCACACCCAATCCTGCATTGTATGCAAGGACATTTAGGGCCTGCCCCCATTCCAGTGCTGGGAAAAGAGTTGTCACAAGAGCAAAGGTTATAGCGGAGTTCCGCCCCCACACCAAAATTTAAAAGTCAGCAGCTACAAATACTGTAGCTGCTGAATTTTACTATTAGGGCACTTACCTGTCCAGGCACCTAGTGGTGTTCTCATCCCAGCCGATTCTTGAATCAACTATTGGGTGCCGGACCGCCATCTTGGCTAAGGGAAACGGGCAGTGAAGCCTTGCAGCTTCGCACCTGCTTTTCTACTGTGCATGTGCAAATCATGCTGCGCTCCTCCTTGAATGGACTGGCTGTGGGGGGAAGGAGGAGGGGACCGAACTTCTGTCTCACTTTACCGCAACGAACTCAACCAGAAGTGGGAGCAGGTACCTGTCCCCCCCCTTCCAAAAGGTGTTGAATGCGGCAGCGGAGAGGAGGTAGTAGGCAGACAAGTGAATCTTCTCCTTTTGGGTGGAGCTCCACTTTAACCGCTTGCCGACCAGCCGCCATCATTATACTGTGGCAGGTCGGCACGATCCCAAAAACCATCGCAGCTATACATCGGCCCCTTTAAGTGACCGGTGGTCACGATGACCACCGCCCAAGAGCGTTTGCGGGCACGAGGGGCAGAACAGGGACCTATGTGTATAAACACACAAATCCCTGTTCTGTGAGGAGAGGACAGGGAGATTGTGAGTTCCTACGAGCTGGGAACCACAGTCTGTAAGCTCCTATAGGCACTCCCATCCCCCACAGTTAGAACACACACCTAGGGAACATAGTTAACCCCTTGATCGCCCCCCAGTGTTAACTCCTTCCCTGCCAGTGACATTTATACAGTAATCATTGCATTTTAATAGCACCAATCGCTGTATAATTGTCAATCGACCCAAAAATGTGTCAAAAGTGTCCGATGTGTCTGCCATAATGTCACAGTCTCTATAAAAATCGCAAATCGCTGCCATTACTAGTAAAAAAAAAAGATAATAGTAAAAACGCCCCTTGTGCAAACCAACTAATATACACTTTTTGTGATTTTTATTACTAAAAATATGTAGAAGAATACATATCAGCCTAAACTGAGGAAAAAATTAGCTTTTTTTTTAAAAAAAAATTGGGGATATTTATTACAGCAAAAAGTACAAAATATTGTATTTTTTTCAAAATTGTAGCTCTTTTTTTGTTTATAGCGCAAAAAATAAAAACCGCAGAGATGATCAAATACCACCAAAAGAAAGCTCTATTTGTGGGAAAAAAAGGACGTCAATTTTGTTTTGGGTACGACCGCGCAATTGTCAGTTAAAGTGACGCAGTGCCGAATCGCAAAAAATGGCCTGGTCATTGAGTAGCAAATTCTTCCGGGGCTGAAGTGATTAAGGTAATAAACACACTTTGTTAAATCATCACATTGAAAAATGAGCATTATATTCTTTATGATCTGGAAGGAAGTTATTGAGCAGCGCCCAGAGTTCTGCTTTAACTATGAAAAAGGTGTGTTCAGGGTATGGAAGGAGAAAGTCGCATAAATACAAAATTAAACAAAGACAACTCCCCTATAAGATGCCCACCCCCTTAGTTAGGAAATGTACCGGGATCCATGCTAGTTGTTAAAGTCTATTGGAATTAAATTTCTATTCTCTCACATTCTTCTAAAAGGAAATTGGAACTTAGTGATTACTTCTATTGTAAATAATCATTAAAATGCCATAAATCTTTTTCAAATGGTCACAGGACAGAATATAACTAAACTGGCCCTTAAGGGACAGGGTGATTCAAATGTACTGTAAACTATAATTTTCTGCTCTACAGCCTCCATACACAGGTGCAAGATTCAACATTTGTAAAGACCTTACAGTTGTGAACTGCTCTGCTTTATGTGGTGCCCACATTTTTATTTTCACAGAACAAAAATGTTCAATGCCCACTGAAGAGGAAAACCATACAAACAATACAAATGGTTTAGTAGATAGTGACCTCTATAGAAAATACAACTTTTGCTATGGCCCAAGCGCAAAATGTATAGTGTTTTTGTATTTATGTTCCTTCTTCTTTTTTTTTTTTTACAAAGTGTCATAAGTACATGTGCTCACTTCTTTGAGACCTCTGCCGGGAACCATACAGTAGCCACTTCAAAAGTCTCCTGACCATGCATTAGGGCAGATTCTTGCTCCATGCACATGGAAGAAGAAGAATTCAGCATGGAAACCTCAGAAACAGCAGCTGTGCTTCACCCAGAACATGGCACAATGAAGATCCCTGGGGAGTGGGGTTTACAAACCATAACACATGGTGGGGGTTTGCTGGGGAAGAGGGGGAGGGGGGGGGGGGCATTTAAAGAGTGACTACTAAAGGTAAAGTTATTTTTTAATTTGTAGAAAAACATCATAGTCATACACGTGAGGTTACATAGGTGATAAAACCACCTGGGTAACAAAAGCATTCATATCATGGACAGTGAAACATAAAGAGGTTGATTTACCAAAGGTAAATAGCAAAATGCAGTTGCACTCTGAGCAGTTGCTCCAGAGCTTTGTAAATGAGCAGAAGCTTTGCTGCCTTTCACCATCCAATCATGTGCAAGCAAAAATGCAGTTTTTTTTTTTTTTTTTTTATTTCCTTGCACGTGATTGGGTATTCTTTGCAAAGTGAAGCTTTACTTCATTTACTAAGCTCTGGAGCAACTTGCAAAGTGCACAGTCTATTTGCCTTTAGTAAATCAACCCCAAAATGTCTATAAAGAAATGTATTTTCAACTAAACCAATAATGCTTTTGGCATTTCATACAATACTCTATTTGTGGATGCATTGGTGTTGATTTACTAAAGGCAAATAGACTGTGCACTTTGCAAATTGCAGTTGCACTCTTCAAGTGCAGTTGCTCCAGAGCTTATTATTACTATTATTATACAGGATTTATATAGTGCCAACAGTTTATGCAGCGCTTTACAATATAAAAGGAGACAATACAGTTACAATACAATAAAATACAAGAGGATTATGAGGGCCTTGCTCAGAAGAGCTTACAATCTAATAGGGTGGGGAAGGTGGTACAAAAGGTTGTAACTGTGGGGAATGAGCTGAGTAAGTGCTTAGTAAGTGAGGTAAAGTTTCCCTTACGAAAGAAAACCCAATCCTGTGCAAGGAAAATAAGAAAACAGCATTTTTGCTTGCACATGATTGGATGATGGAAGTCAGCAGAGCTTCTGCTCATTTACTAAGCTCTGGAGCAAATGCAACGTGCAGAATGCAAAGTGCACAGTCTACTTTCCTTAGGATTTATATATTTTATAATTAAATATTTACATATTTTATAAAGTATTAGAGATGAACAAAATCTAACAATTTCCCTTTATTTGTAATAGCAGGCATGCAAATTGGTGGACACTACAGCTGCTTTCAGCTCAATAAAGATGTAAAAAAAGCCATCCAGAAAGCACATTTATTCTTTCTTTGGTAAAAATAACTATGTACAGTACTTTCATTGAAGTACTCCTTGTTTACTGTTATTCAGACCTTTACAAAGGACAACTAAACACATCCACGCATGTAATTCTAAGGATTATAATACATTGCACTGAAATCTTTCATTTAGCCATGCTAAGTGCGAGTAGAAATGTCTGATAAACACTACTAAACAAAGCAGCAGTTGTTATTTCCATAAACTGTTTTGTCCTTAACAAGTAAGATTTGTTTGTGTAATGGCACAAAGGTCTGACGGCTTTACTCCGTAACCGTTATAACAATATGACCCATCAACACCTCTGACATTCTGTCCTCTCTCCGCAGGGGAGGAGAGATCAAAGCCCCAAACTAATGCTGCATTCCTCAGTTCACTGCTCCAGCATTTGACCCATACTAGGTGGTACAGCACATTGGCAATAAATTCCAAAATCAGGAATTTTTCTTCCTTAATGTGTGTACTTCAAGGAGTAACCTGGAAGTGAGTGATTATTTCTAATTGGTGAGTGATTAATACATATACTGTAAATCTTTTTCAAATGGTAGCTAGATGACATCTACCTGAACTGCCCCCTAAGGGACAAAGTAATTGATACTTAGTGAAAGCTATCATTTTCTGCTTTCTGTCTCTGTACACATATGCAAAATTCCCCAGATGTACAAGCCAAACAGTTTTGAATGGATGTGCCTTTTGTGTCTACCTTTTAATAGAAAAAAACTGTTTAACAAACATGAATACACAGCACACCACTAGCAGGAGAATTGGACAGATGCTGGAAGATTTGCTTTCTTCCAATGAATAAAAAAAAAAAAACATGGCACATTAAAGCAATCCTTTTCAAATTGTAATTTATATTTATATGATGAAACCTTATGATCAGGATATACAGATACATAAAAGGAACAATCTAGGCTTTGGATTGCAATTACACCCAGAAAACAACAAATACAACGGGTGAATGAAAAACACAGTCATCAGACACTGTGGATGATATCTTCCATCTCTAATACCTACGATTACAAATAGATGCATATGGAGCCAACAGAAACCTATTACAGACATAAATACAATTGAAACATATTAGTAATACATTACATATAATAATAAAACCTCCAATTAAATGTAATTTGACCACTTAAGGACTGGAAGGATTTGCCGTCTAAATGCCCAGGCCATTTTTTGCGATACGGCACTGCGTCGCTTTAACTGACAATTGTGCGGTCATGCGACTCTGTACCCAAACAAAATTAACGTCCTTTTTTTCACACAAATAGAGCTTTCTTTTGGTGGTATTTGATCGCCTCTGCGATTTTTATTTTTTGCGCTATAAACAAAAAAAGACCGTAAATTTTGAAAAAAAAACAATATTTTTTACTTTTTGCTATAATAAATACCCCCCCCCCCCCCAAAAAAAAATGTCTTCCTCAGTTTAGGCCAATATGTATTCCTCTACATATTTTTGGTAAAAAAATTGCAATAAGCATATATTGATTGGTTTACAAAATAGGGGATATATTTATGGCATTTTTATTATTAATTAACTGGTAATGGCGGTGATCAGCGATTTTTAGCGGGACTGCGACATTGCGGTGGACAGATCGGGCACTTTTGACACTTTTTTGGGACTATTGACATTTATACGGCGATCAGAGCTAAAAATAGCCACTAATTACTGTATAAATGTAATTGGCAGGGAAGGGGTTAACTGCGGCGGCTGGTCCTTAACTGGTTAAGAGATCATAAATTGTACCATCATCCAAATGACAATAGAGAATGATGGGGTGCAAGGAGACAATTCCCCAAATGGAGTCTCCAAAGCGGGGAAGGGGGGTAAAGAAAAAATGGACTATCGGTACCCAGAACAGATGAGACTTAAGATAAACCATAAGAATTTATTGATACATAATTAAAAACAATAAAGTATCCTGATACAATAGCTGCAACTATAAAAAAGTTGTACATATTTGTTTACTTTACACCGGTACTCAAATATACTCCATGATGGAAAATAGGAGTTTTACATTTCCTCAGTGCAGGATCATCCTCAACATGTTTTCCTCCTGAAGAAGTGGTTTATAGCTGTGAAACATGTTGAGGATGGTCGTGCACTGAGGAAGATTAAAACTCCTATTTTTTCATCATGGAGTGTATCTAAGTACCAGTGTAATATATTACAAACACAACTTTTAAAAAATAAGAACTGGGGGCAAAAATAAATAGAGACAGATTACAAATACTTGGCTATAAACTTTCCAGTGGTGTATCTAGCGTGTTTGACACCCAGGGTAGATTATTATTTTTTCACACACACCAAAATAAGAGTGTGCTTAATAAAGCAAAGCTTGAATATAAGGGCTGGTTCACACCAGAGCATGGTGCAGGAAAGTTGCATTCCATGCACATTTCCCGCACTGCATTTGAACACACGGCACAGGAGCACGCATGTTCCCATGCAATCCCAATGTAAACTGACCCTGTCAGTGCTGCATGTTCTACACCGGGGTCAAAATAAGGGTAATAGCAGTTTGCTTATAGTGTCCAAATTATTGTAATATGATTCTCTCAACCAGGGTGCCCAGACACCCTGGGGTCCCTCTAGGTTTCTTCAGGGGTGCCTTGGCAAAATACCTAAAAATTGTATACAAGTCAGTGGGTGGATGAAGCCTGCCTTTTAAGCCACAGGTTTTCATTGTACACCATTACAACCTTCTAGCTGACTAACTTGGTGCCTAACGACCAATGACATCAGTTGATAAGGAGGATGTCAGTTGCCTGCATATCATCCTTGTTTGACCCTCCCTTCCTCTCTCCAACAGCTTTGGGGTCTCATGAGTGATAGAGAAAAACATTGGAATACTAGTCAGTACCAGTTTGAAAAAGTGTGTTTGCTTTGGAAAAATAAATCACCCTCAGTGTTGGGTGTCCTACATGTATTGATGTTGCTGCATTATGTAAAACTATCAGATGCGTTCTTACATTTTAGAATGGAGTGCCTCAAGACTGTGCATAATTTTGGAGGGTGCCTTGAGGGTTTCCATCCTTTTAAAGGGTGCCTTGACTGAAAAAAGTTTTAGAAACACTGCTCTAAACAGTTGTAACTTCACAATATGTAAGCAAAAAAATGACTTGACTATACGTAGGAGGCAAATACAACATGCAGACATCAAATGAGCAATTGTTACAATATAAAAACAGCCAATTATGACAATAAATTTACAGACAATATGTAAGCAACAAATGGTACTAAAACCGCCAGAAGCATGTTTATAGACAGACACAATCAGTACCATGCTGACACTGACAGTAACATCAAATCTAGTGAAAACAGTCAGCGCTATCTCAATCTGTGAAATAAATATATATACATACAGTATATGTCACATGCAATAGGTATTGATCTACAACCAACCCAAACAAATAAAACAACAACATTTTTATACTAGTAAAAATATGCAAAACAGATGCAGCGCTAGTGAAATTAGTATTAGAATGAGTCCGTAAATAACAAGGGGTTAACACCCGTCCATCTGAATAAAGATGATAGGTGACAGTGGAGGAAATCGTGACAGTGGAAGAAATTGTGAGAAAAATCCTTCATTCTCTCTTAAGCAGAACACATGGGGAGCTTGGTCTGCTTGTGTCCCCTGTGATTGCACAGAGATTCCCCTCCATAAATTTGTGGACTCACTCGGTGGCTCTCTTTGATGGTCCTTTGGTATCACCGGTTCAGCTGCTGCTCCAGACAACTTTTTAAAGGTCCTGGGGTGACCGTTCTTTCCCCGAGCATGGTGAGACTACTGATTAGTGGTTACGGCGATCTGGTAAGCAGATTATTTACTCACCTGGGTGTGGAGCTGGACGCACTTTATATGAAGGATTTTTCTCATGATTTTCTCCACTGTTACCCATCATCTTTATGCACATAGATGGGTGTTAACACTATGTTATTTACGGACTTGAATTTCAATGGGACTCTGCTTTCGTTATCTCATCACTTGATTAATCGATCAATAATTTCACTAGTGCTGCATCTGTTTTGCATATTTTATCTGTTTGAGTTTTTGTATTAGACTTTAAGGTGCTGGCAGCTGTGTATTTTTATTAAACATATATTAATTTTTTTTGAGGGCAGCGTTGGCCTTTGGGCTCCTTTTTTACATTTTTATACTAGTGTCCATACCATACAGACAAGGATTTTTTCATATTTATTTTAGTGTTGCAATTATTTTTACTGATAGGAACATGTCCATACAGACACAATCAGTACAAGGTTGAAACCAATGGAAACATGTCCACAAACAGCAAACACATAATCAGTTCTGTGCTGACATCAGAAGAAACATGTCCACAGAGATATAATCAGTAAAGTGTAGGTGGGGACCACAGTGATGTGGTAGAATTTAGGCCATGTGGGACATATTATTATATAGTTTGTTTCTGAGAGACTCAGAGGGCAGCAATGCTCAGTGTTCACTGTGTTTCACTGTAAAACTTTCAGTCAAAGTCTTCCATCAATCAGACTAAGACCACCTGGAACCACTAGGACTCCAGAGCTTAGCTCAGTTATAAAGATGCACTTGGGTGTCTCTCCCCTTATCAGACTTCTCCCTGAGTGCAGCTCTTTGGCCACAGACAGGCATCTTGATGGCGGCAAGTAGGCTGGAAACAGCAGTTAGAATCATTGTAGCACAAATTTCTTCTGCAGCATGTTAATCTACAGCTGCCTTGCAGACAGTGATTGGTGTGGGGTGGGCATGCAGCACAATGAATGTGCATTCGTGCTTCCTTTCAGGCTGTTTGTACACAGACACAGGGGAGAGAAGGACATAGGCAGAGAGCTTGCTTCCCTCTACCATGGTGGGGTGAACTTATTGCAGGAAGAGGGGAGTAATGTCACTGGAATGCGGATATATCTATAACTCTGCATCCACCAGGTGTAGTGCTTAGCTACTGTGCTGTCTGGTACCACAGAGTCAGCATGCTGGAGTTGATTTACTTAAACCGGAGAGTGCAAAATCTGGTGCAGCTATGGATGGTATCCAGTGGTGGCCCATCTATAGGGGGCACCCGGGTACGGCTCAAACACCCCCCTCCCGCAGCTAGTCACAAAAAAAAAAAAAATCCCTTTAAAAAAAAAAAAAACATGTCCCTTTTAAAAAAATAAATCTTTTAAGTGCACTGTGTACTGTGTTCGGGCCCTGGACACGGTGCACTATGGAAGCGTCATGCCAATGCAATCCCGTGATTGCAGGCAAGACATTTCATTTGCTGGGTTTTGTGAGGCTTTGAGGCTCACTGCACAGCGCCTCTACACTCTCTTTGGTCATTCTCCTTCATATCTTTCTGTGGATTGGCACCGCCGTAGGTCATGGGCGGTGCTTTCCCCGGGCAGCGACGTCATTTCTGGTTTCTGTGCCAGCGTGGAAATCGGCTCCCTGATCGTGAATGAACGAAGGAAGCATTGAGCAAGGTACTGTGATCTGAGCAGTGAGTGTATAACCCTGTCAGTGTCTGTCCAGTGTCCGCTATACAGCAGCACCTTGAGGAGGGGGAGTGTGACCTGCTTCCTCTGTGCCCCGGGAATCAACCTTCAGTCATTCGCCCAACAATGTGCTCATTACACATCATATCCTGACTGTATACCACACAAGGGGTCCCAGCACTGTGTCCTGCTACAGCCATGGTTTATAGACAGTATATCCCCACCTTAACCAGGTCTATCTATCTATCTATCTATCTATCTATCTATCTATCTATCTATCTATCTATCTATCTATCTATCTATCTATCTATCTATCTATCTGTGTCTGTATGTCTCTGTATGTTTCTGTCTGTCTATTTATAGATCTATCTATCTGTATCTATCTGTATCTATCGATCTGTCTGTAGGCCCTATCGCGGGCGAGTGATGGGGGGAGGAGGGGGTTGGTTGGGGCTTTGTTTGCGCCCCCCCCCCAAAAAAAAATGGAGCACCAGCCACCACTGATGGTATCCAAGCAGCTTCTAACTTCAGCTTGTTCAATTAAGCTTTGTCAATAAAACCTGGAAGCTGATTGGTTCCTATGCAGAGCTGCACCAGATTTTGCACTCTCCAGTTTTAGTAAATCAACCCCATAGTGACAATGTGTAAAAAATCAATAAATGAGCAATGGAAACCCCTGTGTGGTCATACCTGGTGGGGACCCTTCTCATCCCCCCACACAGGATCACCACCAGACCTTTCATCACTTTTACAGACATGTCCTCTCAGATGATACGTGTTGGGACAAGCCTACTGATGCCATTGCGTTAATATTCCAGTCATACAAGCGCTTGTTGTATCTACTCAAATGTGAGTGTTTCCTATCACTTTTTAAATATATTTTCCTGTTAAACAGATTCACACTATATGGAAAGTATGAATACCATCTTCCGGTGTTAAATATCCTTAAACGTTGACGTTCCTTTGTATCGGTTCTGACAACTCATTTGGCATATGCCTTTTTGAGCCCATATGCTCCGGTAAGCCTCAGTTTTATCGGTGGTGGTTTCTCCCGCTATTCTATCTTCACGCAGCATTTTTTTTATATTTAGAGGTTGATATCTACTCACCTGGATCAACACTTTTGTTTCTTTTATATAATTTCTGGACTGTTTCTTTTCACTCACTTTTCACAGTATGGACTTTAAATTTATATTTTATTAATTTTGCACTCTTCATTTTGTGTATATTTAATTATGTTTGCACATGTTCAGAGTGTTTAACATTAGTCATTAATATATGGTCCAATACTAAGACCATTTTATTTCCACAAAAAATAAGTCCTGGAAATAACAGCCATGACTGACATATTTTTTTTTTTTTACATTTACTTTACAATATTATTCTGCATCACTTTTTAAATAACATAATTCATTTATATTAGTCACATTAGGAGCTTACAATTTAGTCACATAGACACAAATTAACACATTTATTTAAATATAAGTTGAAGCAGGAATTTGCTGGAAAAAAAAATCATATCCCTGAAAAAAGACAGGGAGAGAAAAAAGGGGTGGGGGGGTCACTTCACTAATTAGGGCAGGTGCTAAATGCAGTTTATTCAGACAAACACATAAACAAACCACCCTTTCCAACATTCATGAAACAAACATGAATTGTCCCAAATGTAGCCATGCCATATTGCCTACTAACATCATGAACAATCTTATGAGGTAAATATAGCAAATAAAGCATGATACATGATTATAATGTGCAAGATGGTTGTTAAGCAAGATGCAGCAAACAAAACAAACATCTAGTTTAAGAATATGTGTCTCGTATGTGTGTGCACTATTATGTGTATTGCACAACAGAATAATCTCATAAGATCACATCATCAAATACATATATTAGTCTTGTAACTATAATCATTAGACCCCTTTCACACTGGGGCATTTTTCAGGTGCTTTTGGGCTAAAAATAGCGCCTGTAAAGCGCTTGAAAAACTCCTCCCCTGCAGTCTCAGTGTGAAAACCAGAGTGCTTTTACACTGAGGCGATGCGCTGGCAGGACATTAAAAAAAGTCCTGCAAGCAGCATCTTTGGAGTGGTGAAGCAGCAGTGTATACACCGCTCCTCCACCGCTTCTGCCCATTGAAATGAATGGGCACTGCTGCTGATGCGCCTGCAAAGCGCTTCGGCAGCGGCGCTACACGGGGCATTTAACCCCTTCATCAGCTAAAACTATTGGCATTTTACCGTCATAGCCCGCACGCCCCAGTGTGAAAGCAGCCTTAAAATTTTAGAATGCAAACTGCTACATTGAAGCAGATGATGTACAGTGCCTTGCAAAAATATTCACCCACCTTGGCTTTTTACCTATTTTGTTACATTACATCCTTTAGTTCAATGTTTTTTTAATCTGAATTATATGTGATGGATCAGAACACAATAGTCTAAGTTGGTGAAGTAAAATTAGAAAAATATATACATAAAACTATTTTTCAGAAACAAAAAACTGATAATTGGCATGTGTGTATGTATTCACCCCTTTGTTATGAAGCCTATAAAAAGCTCTGGTGCAACCAAGTACCTTCAGAAGTCACATAATTAGTGAAATGATGTCCACCTGTGTGCAATCTAAGTGTCACATGAACTGTCATTTTATATATATATATATATATATATATATATATATATATATATATATATATACACCTTTTGGAAAGGCCCCAGAGGCTACAACACCTAAGCATAGGCACCACTAACCAAACACTGCCATGAAGACCATTGAACTTTCCAAACAAGTAGGGGACAATGTTGTTGAGAAGTACAAGTCAGGGTTAGGTTATAAGAAAACTATCCAAATCTTTGATGATCCCTAGGAGCACCATCAAATCTATCATAACTAAATGGAAAGAACATGGCACAACAGCAAACCTGCCAAGAGACGACCGCACACCAAAACTCATGGACCGGGCAAGGAGGGCATTAATCAGAGAGGCAGCACAGAGACCTAAGGTAACCCTGGAGAAGCTGCAGAGTTCCATAGCAGAGACTGAAGTATCTGTACATAGGACAACAATAAGCCGTACGCTCCATAGAGCTGGACAGAGTGGCCAGAAACCATACTTTCAGCAAGAAACAAAATGGCACGTTTTGAGTTTGCGTAAAGGCATGTGGGAGACTCCCAAAATGTATGGAGGAAGGTGCTCTGGTCTGAAAAGACTAAAATTTAACTTTTTGGCCATCAAATAAAATGCTATGTCTGGCGCAAACCCAACATCACATCACCCAAAGAACACCATCCCCACAGTGAAACATGGTGGTAACAGCATCATGCCGTAGGGATGTTTTTCAGCAGTCGGGACTAGCAAACTGGTCAGAGTTGAGGGAAAAATGTATGGTGCTAAATACAGGAATATTTTTGAGCAAAACCTGTACCACTCTGTGTGTGATTTGAGGCTAGGACGGAGGTTCACCTTCCAGCAGGACAATGACCCCAAATACACTGCCAAAGCAACACTTGAGTGGTTTAAGGGGAAACATGTAAATGTGTTGGAATGGCCTAGTCAAAGACCAGACCTCAATCCAATAGAAAATCTGTGGTCAGACTTAAAGATTGCTGTTCACAAGTGCAAGCCATCCAACTTGAAGGAGCTGGAGCAGTTTTGCAAGGAGGAATGGGCAAAAATCCCAGTGGTAAGATGTGGCAAGCTCATAGAGACTTATCCAAAGCGACTTGGAGCTGTGATAGCCGCAAAAGGTGGCTCTACAAAGTATTGACTTTAGGGGGTGAATAGTTATGCACATTGACTTTTTCTGTTATTTTGACCTATTTGTTGTTTGCTTCACAAAAAAAAAAAAAAAAACATCTTCAAAGTTGTGGGCAAGTTCTGTAAATTAACCACTTCAAAATAGGGCACTTTCCCCCTTTCCTGCCCAAGCCAATTTTTAGCTTTCAGCGCTGTCACTGTTCAAATGAAAAGCTTTCTTTTGGTGTTATTTGGTCATCTCTGCGGTTTTTATTTGTTGCTAAACAAATAAAAAAAACACCAAAAAAAGTTTTTCTTCGTTTCTGTTATAAAATTTTGTAAATAAATAAGTTTTCTCCTACAATGATGGGCACTGATGAGGCTGCACTGCCGGGCACTGA
This sequence comes from Aquarana catesbeiana, assembly GCF_042186555.1. NCBI lineage: Eukaryota > Metazoa > Chordata > Amphibia > Anura > Ranidae > Aquarana > Aquarana catesbeiana. The sequence goes on from NC_133325.1 coordinate 283,941,737, forward strand.
TAAGGTGGCACTGATGAGCATGGATGAGGTGGCACCAATGAGGTGGCACTGATGGACACTAATGATGGGCACTGATATGCAACACTGATGGACACTGATAGGTGGCACTGATGGGCACTGACAGGTGGCACTGATATGCAGTACTGATGGGCACTCATAGGCAGCACAGATGGGCACTCATAGGTGGTACAGATTTGCACTCATAGGCACCACAGATGGGCACTAACAGGCAGCACTGATGGGTACTTATGGGTGGCACTGATGGGCACTGATAGGAGGCACTGATGGGCACTGATAGGTGGGCACTGATGGGCATGGATGGGCACTGATAGGTGGCACTGATGGACACTGATGAGTGGCACTGATTGACACTGATAGATGGCACTGACTGTTATCACTGATTAGGAGGCACTGTCAGGTATTGCTGGTGGGCACTGATTGGCATCATGGGTGGGCACTCATTGGCATCTCGTGTGGGCACACATTGCCACCCAGGGCAACCAGGGATGCCATCCCTGGTGGTCATCAGTGGTGGCCATCCCTGGTGGTCCTAGGTGAGCATTTGAGGGGGGGACTGCGCAGACCCCCCGCCCCCCATCTCAGACGCGAGTGATGAAAAGCCGTTAAACGTCTCTTCCTGTTTACATCGTGATCAGCCGTGATTGGACACGGTTGATCACGTGGGAAAGAGTCTCTGTCAGAGACTCTTTACTTAGATTGGAGTTGCGGTGTGTCAGACTGATACTCTGCAACAATGACCACCGTGTCAGGATATCGCAACCACTTTGCCGACATAATTTTGCTATATGGCGAGTGGCAAGTGGTTAAATGATGCAAATCCTCAAACAATGCCTGTTAATTCCAGGTTGTGAGTCAACAAAACACGAAAAATGCATAGGGGGTGAATACTTTTGCAGGGCACTGTACAAGGTGCAGCAATTGATCCATCGATAGTATAGACATCTGCAATCATAGACTATATTCCCAAAGTATGCATCATTCCATTTATTGTATAGCAAGTTCTATCCCATAGGATCACAAACACTAACATTGTATGGCCTAATTCTCAACAAATATAACCCTGCCCTCTTTGAACAAAGCTGGAGATGCTCCAAGGAAACAGGTACTCTAGCACATATATGGCAGTCCAAGAACTGACGTCACAAATTTCTACATACACCCTAGAACACACCCCAACTCAACTCCTCCTTCAACATTCATACCTACCAACACATCACGACCGCAGAACACTGATACCACCTCTGTTAAATACAGCCAAAATGTGTATACCTCTTTATTGGGGTTCAACCCAGGTTCCAACCATCTCTGAATGGCTCAGACAAGTAGAAAAATTGTGGAAATGGAAGAAATAATCTCCATAGCCAAAGACTGTCCAACCAAATTTTCACATACATGGGCCTGTTGGTCCCACTTTCGCACCACAGCCAAATTGACAAACCAAACCCCAACGAACCAAACACCCCAAGACATTTGCACCCCTTAACGATTCTACTCTATAGTTTAAAAGCGGACCCCATCAAAACATGAGACCCCATCAATCTGCCCCCTACACAAGGGCAGATTGAGGGAGGACCGTTCTCAATCTTTATAAGCAAACTCCCTAATAACTTTAAACCTGGCGATTTCACCCATCCTACACCAACCCTTTGGGAATGGTGGCGGAGACTGGAAGGTAATTTAATATCTCTTCCCCCCATCCCAACACAATCCATCACCCCCTCCCCCTCATTCCACCCCCCCTTCTTTTTTTTTATACACCTCCCCTCCCTTCTTGTGTTCACAACCCAATCTACTCCATATATCCATCAGAACTCTATCCCACCTAACAATGATTTTCAACCGACTTTGGTCTTGTAGTTGTTAGAAGGACTCAATCACTCAGAGTTGGTAATTTCCCCACAAGCAAGCAACCCCCCCCCCCCCCCCCCCGATTTTATCTACTAAACACACGTAAGCCTTGAATAACACTAAGTAGAAAAACTGATACTGGGATAAGCACTACTGTATAGCGAAATAACGATAACCGACCCTCATGTTTTCTTCATAGCGCACTCTGTTGACTTAAGCTAGAACTTTTTCACTACAACTACTGTTGCCAGATAATGCTGTTCACACTGTTTTAAACATATTGTATAGTATATCACTGCCTCTGGCATTTTGTTAAAATGCAATGTAAACCTGATTTTTATTTTCCAATAAAAATCTATGGAATAAAAAATACATTGTATTGCCAGCTTTTGAGAGATCTCAAACCAGAGGGTCAGAATGATAGCCAGGCAATATGCAATTTCAGAAGGAGATCAGCAATGTTAGCCTCTATTTTTATCTGGGGAAGGTTTCAGTAAACAACTGTTAAAAAAATAAAATAGCTATGGAGGGAATGTAATGCTTACAATCAGTTGCCTGATACATCTTGGAAAAAGAGAGAGCTGTAAATCTCAAGAATTGTGTAATACTTTACACCTGGAGCAAGAGAATACAAACATAATCAGTGAAATAACTAAGTCTCTTGCATCATTATAATGGTGCAGGAAACTGCCAGGAGTGGCATTACCCACATTAATAAAGCGAATAGACCTGTTGCAAGTCTATCTGTGCCACAAGCGCCAGTTTCTGTTTCAGGATGAAATAAAAACTAGCACAGATCTGCCCCTAATTAGCAGAGAAAAATGCCACAGATTTTCTCCAGGTGCTACCTGCCACATGGGATGTGAGCTGTTAGTAGACCTCTGACATTCCCTCTCTCTGCTTGTGCAGTGATTACATTACACGAACAGAGCATGTGGAGTAGTCAACTCTCCTCTTCTCTCCCACTCTAAACCGAGCGGGAGTGTGGCATTGGGGGTGGGGGGGGAGTGGTTGATAGCAGAGAGATTGGAGCATGCAGCTCTGGCTCCCCATTCTCTATGCTTGCCTGTCACAGACACAGTAGAACATAGACCTGATCTCTGCTGATTAAAAAATCACTTTTGTTAGAAAGGAGCAGCATGTTTAATAGTGATGCAAGCCTGTGCTTGCACAACCGTTTGTTAATTACCCCATGAGTAAATATGTCTGCCTGCCTCTATGTTAATATATAACTACAAATTATATGAAGAAATAGGGTTATTAATATATCAACACTGAATAATAAAATTATTTGCAAAAATGTTTTTCTGATAAAAAAAAAAAAACAAAGAAACTTCCTTCACAAACTTGGAGGGAGTAGCACAGACAAAGGTTTCTCTGCTGAGCTATTACCTCGTTTTTTAGAAATGGATAGAAGAAAAACAAAAAGGCCATGCACTGAGCCCTGGCCAAGAAGAAACTGAATGATATTGGCATTTAATAATGTTCTTTCTACCTTACCAGTTATAGGTGTTAATTACCAGACCTCATTCTGTGACATGGTCATAGCTGTTTTAGTAATGTAAAAAGTTCCTGGTTGAAAACACTGAAGTTTTGCTTGCTCTTGAGTGTTAAACACTGTGACCCCTCACAGAAAGTGGGGTCTTTTGAAAAGGCTAGTTGCAGAGAATATTACCACCATTTCACACATTCCCAAGATGTATGCAATTATCCAAGGGAGAGGAACTGGGAACGTAAGGTCTTGAGGGCTTAGATAATGGCATCAAAAATTGCAACAATTACCCTTGTACTTTTCCCAAAGACATATTATTTAAAACCTATCAAGGCCTTTGCAGAATAAAAAGCAGAGGAATGTCCACTTTCTGAAATTGCTATTAATGCCTGACCTAGAGATGAAGACAAGGTTAATTATAGGTTTTTAACTGAAGTATCATTCTGGCTTAATATTAGTTCCTGAGCCTTAAATATTGAAGCAAGACACATTTTTTTCAGGAACAATTGTCTTTGAATGAAGAATGGCAGGACTGTGATCTTCTTGGCCCCATTCAAGTCCTGCTGTGTCATCTGTAGCAAGCATGTTGCCTAGGAAACAAGAAGCACGTGGCTTAAAGAAGATGGAACCGTGAAATCTGATGTCATAGACGAAGCAAAGGAAACAGTAGAGTCAATAAAACTTTCAAATGTGATTTATCACAGCAGAGAGTCAATGCAAATGTGTTGTGGAATGTCTTTAAAAGCAGATTTATTTTACTGAACTGTACTATCATTATCATTATTTTTGGTAGACGTCATAATTTTATGACTGCAACTTTATAACAGATTGCAACTAACAACTGTAATAATGACTACTTTTGATTTAAAGGTACAAGCAAATGATTCACTAGTTTTCTTTTTTTACATAAATTGATCCAGAAGATATAGGTAACATGCTGAGTTGTTCTAATTTTCACGAAAATAATCAGCTTCTGCAATTGGCTGCCTCTCTAGCTAAAACCATGCAGTTGTGGATTGCTGTCTTTTGACTGATCCTAAATTTAAGCTTATGAAAATGTAGGTCAGTGAGGTTGGCTTACTAAAGGATTTGAGAATGTCCACACAATTATCATACGCATAATCATACGCATATGCAATATGTAAACAGGGAGTTTCTTTTCACATAAAATTGCATTAGGTAAAAAAATGCATCTAAAAGTACATTGGAAATAAAAGGTGGTATAGGGCGCACAGGACTAGCGTAGTCCAAATGATGTCTCTATTAAGGATCGGCAGTCCAAAAATGAACGGGAGAAGTGTAGGTAGGAAGGGATGAAAGGATGGTGATCTTCAGCAAAAAGGGCTGCAACTTTAAAAGACTTGAAGCAGGGTCTAAAATGACATAAAAACAAACAAAGGCGCCTCTAAGTGCAGAAGATAAACAATTTTAATACCCCAACTGGGTTAAAAACACTTACAAAATAGAAGTAAAAAACAGGCACATCGTGGGTAAGGCTGCATTGGAAGAGGTCACGATCAGAGGAAGCCTTCAGGAGGATGGATGTAGTCACTGTCAGCAGCGATGTAAAACACAGGGAACAGCTGTGAAGCCGGCGTCGTCAGCGTGTGAGGGCTGCGAACCCGGAAGTGATGTCATCCGCTGGGTGGCTCTGTGACCAGCCTGAACCGCAAACGAAAGGCCAGAGAGGGGATGTGATGTCATCAGTGAGGGACGCGTTTCAGAACCGTCATTCGTTCCTTTCTCAACCTCGGATTGCACTGATGGCTGGGGAGGATATATACAAGCACACTGGCAGTGGATTGGCCGGGGGGCGGGGACAACTAGATTAAATAAGCACACTGGCAGTGGATTGGCCGGGGGGCGGGGACAACAAGGTTAAATAACAATAGGTCTAGTAAATACATGTGAATATAGACACACACCTGCAATAACATGCTGAGAAACAAAAGAACAACAATGGAAGAAAATAAAATCAAGGATGGTGATGTTGAAGATTAAAAACGATCTGTATAACAATCCAAGTGCCCAATGTGTGGGTCTGACAGATCATAGGAAATGTTGCACATAATAAATTGTCCGCAAATGGGTAACAAGAAAAGAGGGGGGGGGGGGAGAAAAGGGAAAAAGGGGGACCATGCATAACATTAGTCATATTAAAATAAAAATGTATAAAAATATATATAAATCCCATAGATTCGAATGAAGGAAAGTATGTGAAAATAAAAAATCTATGTAAAAAATATATATATAAAAAAAAATATATATATAAATTGGTAATAATAAACCATCTTATTATTATTAAAAGTGGGGGAGGAGGGGAAAAGATTGGATAAGTGTGGTAAAAAGATGTATTATCAAGGTATGGCATTAACTTCGGTAAAAAATGTATAGTCAAAGTATGGCACTAACTTCGAAGTCTTCATTTAACCCTCCAGGGGCTAAGACATTTAATAAAAATATCCAATACATTTCTCTATGGCATAGTCTTCGGTAGCGTTCAGCTGGGGGGAGATCTTTTGACATTGCCTCAATAACCCATACTCTGAGGCCGCTGGTGGACTTATCATGGACGTGTAGATAATGTTTGGGGACACTGTGATTATCTAGTCCGCCTTCAATAAAGCGACGGTGTTCACCAAACCGTTTCCGTAGTGGCCGGATGGTGCGCCCTACATAAAATAAACCACAGGGACAAGTAAGGCAATATATGACATGGTCAGAAGAACATGTGTGGAAGCCCTTTATTGGATATGTTTTGCCGTTGACGTGAAAATCTTTCTGGCCATGTGTCACAAACCGACAGGTCTTGCAGAGGGGTTTGCGGCACTGATACATCCCAGAAATAGCCAGGAAGGTGGGCATATGGTGACCAGGAGGTGGAGGTCTAGGCCTGAGTTTGCTGGTCGCTACCTTGCTCTTAATATTGGGTGCCTTCCTATAGGCAAATTGAGGTCTATTAGACAGAGTGGAAACTAGATGTTCGTCTTGTAATAGTAGAGGCCAATGTTTTTTAACAATATTTTCCATTTGTTTGTGTTGGGTATGGAATTGAGTAATGAATCGTGGATTACTATTGTCAGTGTTATGGCGTGGATGAGAATATTCAGTAGGCGGTTTACTCTTATATTTTTGATACGCTGTATCCACGAGATCAACGGGGAATCCCTTTTCAAGAAATTTTTCTTTTAGGATGAGACCTTCAGTGTCATAATCACTCTGTAATGTACAGTTCTTATTAAGCCTACAGAACTGGCTCTTAGGTACGTTGTTTAACCAAAGAGGGTGGTGGCAGCTTTTATAGTGGAGGAAGGAATTTCCAGCTGTTGGTTTGGTGAAGTTTTTGGCGTGTATCTCCTTACCTATCCAAAACAGTTCGAGGTCCAAAAAGGCTAATTTGTTAGGGCCAATGACAGAGGTGAAGGTGAGGCCCATATTATTGGTGTTGCAATATGTGACAAAGTCTGAAAATACTGATACGCTGCCATCCCAAATGATGATCACGTCATCTATATAGCGGCCATAAAAAACAATATGGGAAAAAAACGGATTGTTGTTCCATATATATTGTAGCTCCCAGTGCCCCATGGTAAGATTCGCATATGAGGGAGCAAAATGCGCCCCCATAGCTGTCCCCTGTAGCTGCAGATAGAAGTTGTCCTCAAATTTAAAATAATTGTGTGTAAGACAGAAGGAAGTGGCCTCAACAATGAAGGAAGCTTGCCTAGGATTAAGCATGGGATCTTGGCAAAGAAAAAACTGTAGGGCATTGAGGCCTACTTCATGAGGTATAGATGTGTAGAGAGATTGAACATCTAAAGAGGCCCAGTGGTAGTTTGTATCCCAGGAGTAGGTGGTTAAAGTTTCCAGTAGATGAGCGCCATCTCTAATATGTGACTGGAGGGATTGGGCCAGTGGCTGGAGGAATTGATCTATGTACTGTGATAGTCCACTGCTAATGCTGTCCATAGAGGCCACAATCGGTCGCCCAGGTGGTGTTTTAAGGTCTTTGTGCACCTTGGGCAGATGGTAAAAGTAGGGAGTGAAATGTACTTCTTTAACTAAAAAAGAGGCCTCTTGTTGTGTGATGATGTTTTCCTTCAGTGCTTTTTTAACCAGAGAAGAAGCTTCGATAGTGAATACGGGTAAGGGATCTTTATTGAGTCTGATATATGTGTTGGTATCAGATAATAGTCGCATGGCTTCAGAGACATAATCAGCTCTATTCTGTATCACTATACCTCCCCCTTTGTCAGCACTCTTTATGACCAGTTCTAAATTGTTGGTGAGTGTGTCAAGAGCTCTTTGTTCATGATGGGTGAGATTGGAGATGGAATTTTTATTCTTATTTTTATTGTTATTACACAACTCCTGTATTTCTGTATGGACGATGCGATAAAACGCATCGATACATGAGCCTTTGGACTGGGTTGGATAAAAGACCGATGTGGGTTTGAAGGTGGTGTTTTGAATGGGTGGAGAAGTTATCAGATGTTGCGTGTACAGCAGAAGATCATTGTCGTGATCTGCTGAAGGAGAGGATAAGGTGGGGGGATGATTGTACAATTCTTCTAAAATGGAAAGGGGATCACTGTCAGTATGAGCCTCAGTAGTATTATGGGACACTTCAATTATGTTTGAATCAGCATGTGAGCGATGTTTATTGGATTGGATGTTGAAAAATCTTTTTAAGGTAAGAAGACGGACAAATTTGTTCAAATCTTTGAAAAGAAGGAAGGGATTAGGAGCAGCAGATGGAGCAAAGTTTAGACCTCGACTAAGTAAGGAGATTTCGTCATTAGTTAGGACATGGGAGGAGAGGTTAAAGATTTTAACAGTACTCTCTTTTTGCTGGGGTCTGGAGTGTTGCTTATTGCCTCTGCCTCGACATCCTCTTCTGTGTGTTTTCTTTTTTGTGGTTTTGTCCGAGGGACTTTTTCAATCTTTTCAAAGATTTGAACAAATTTGTCCGTCTTCTTACCTTAAAAAGATTTTTCAACATCCAATCCAATAAACATCGCTCACATACTGATTCAAACATAATTGAAGTGTCCCATAATACTACTGAGGCTCATACTGACAGTGATCCCCTTTCCATTTTAGAAGAATTGTACAATCATCCCCCCACCTTATCCTCTCCTTCAGCAGATCACGACAATGATCTTCTGCTGTACACGCAACATCTGATAACTTCTCCACCCATTCAAAACACCACCTTCAAACCCACATCGGTCTTTTATCCAACCCAGTCCAAAGGCTCATGTATCGATGCGTTTTATCGCATCGTCCATACAGAAATACAGGAGTTGTGTAATAACAATAAAAATAAGAATAAAAATTCCATCTCCAATCTCACCCATCATGAACAAAGAGCTCTTGACACACTCACCAACAATTTAGAACTGGTCATAAAGAGTGCTGACAAAGGGGGAGGTATAGTGATACAGAATAGAGCTGATTATGTCTCTGAAGCCATGCGACTATTATCTGATACCAACACATATATCAGACTCAATAAAGATCCCTTACCCGTATTCACTATCGAAGCTTCTTCTCTGGTTAAAAAAGCACTGAAGGAAAACATCATCACACAACAAGAGGCCTCTTTTTTAGTTAAAGAAGTACATTTCACTCCCTACTTTTACCATCTGCCCAAGGTGCACAAAGACCTTAAAACACCACCTGGGCGACCGATTGTGGCCTCTATGGACAGCATTAGCAGTGGACTATCACAGTACATAGATCAATTCCTCCAGCCACTGGCCCAATCCCTCCAGTCACATATTAGAGATGGCGCTCATCTACTGGAAACTTTAACCACCTACTCCTGGGATACAAACTACCACTGGGCCTCTTTAGATGTTCAATCTCTCTACACATCTATACCTCATGAAGTAGGCCTCAATGCCCTACAGTTTTTTCTTTGCTAAGATCCCATGCTTAATCCTAGGCAAGCTTCCTTCATTGTTGAGGCTACTTCCTTCTGTCTTACACACAATTATTTTAAATTTGAGGACAACTTCTATCTGCAGCTACAGGGGACAGCTATGGGGGCGCATTTTGCTCCCTCATATGCGAATCTTACCATGGGGCACTGGGAGCTACAATATATATGGAACAACAATCCGTTTTTTTCCCATATTGTTTTTTATGGCCGCTATATAGATGACGTGATCATCATTTGGGATGGCAGCGTATCAGTATTTTCAGACTTTGTCACATATTGCAACACCAATAATATGGGCCTCACCTTCACCTCTGTCATTGACCCTAACAAATTAGCCTTTTTGGACCTCGAACTGTTTTGGATAGGTAAGGAGATACACGCCAAAAACTTCACCAAACCAACAGCTGGAAATTCCTTCCTCCACTATAAAAGCTGCCACCACCCTCTTTGGTTAAACAACGTACCTAAGAGCCAGTTCTGTAGGCTTAATAAGAACTGTACATTACAGAGTGATTATGACACTGAAGGTCTCATCCTAAAAGAAAAATTTCTTGAAAAGGGATTCCCCGTTGATCTCGTGGATACAGCGTATCAAAAATATAAGAGTAAACCGCCTACTGAATATTCTCATCCACGCCATAACACTGACAATAGTAATCCACGATTCATTACTCAATTCCATACCCAACACAAACAAATGGAAAATATTGTTAAAAAACATTGGCCTCTACTATTACAAGACGAACATCTAGTTTCCACTCTGTCTAATAGACCTCAATTTGCCTATAGGAAGGCACCCAATATTAAGAGCAAGGTAGCGACCAGCAAACTCAGGCCTAGACCTCCACCTCCTGGTCACCATATGCCCACCTTCCTGGCTATTTCTGGGATGTATCAGTGCCGCAAACCCCTCTGCAAGACCTGTCGGTTTGTGACACATGGCCAGAAAGATTTTCACGTCAAAGGCAAAACATATCCAATAAAGGGCTTCCACACATGTTCTTCTGACCATGTCATATATTGCCTTACTTGTCCCTGTGGTTTATTTTATGTAGGGCGCACCATCCGGCCACTACGGAAACGGTTTGGTGAACACCGTCGCTTTATTGAAGGCGGACTAGATAATCACAGTGTCCCCAAACATTATCTACACGTCCATGATAAGTCCACCAGCGGCCTCAGAGTATGGGTTATTGAGGCAATGTCAAAAGATCTCCCCCCAGCTGAACGCTACCGACGACTATGCCATAGAGAAATGTATTGGATATTTTTATTAAATGTCTTAGCCCCTGGAGGGTTAAATGAAGACTTCGAAGTTAGTGCCATACTTTGACTATACATTTTTTACCGAAGTTAATGCCATACCTTGATAATACATCTTTTTACCACACTTATCCAATCTTTTCCCCTCCTCCCCCACTTTTAATAATAATAAGATGGTTTATTATTACCAATTTATATATATATATTTTTTTATATATATATTTTTTACATAGATTTTTTATTTTCACATACTTTCCTTCATTCGAATCTATGGTATTTATATATATATATATATATATATTTTTATACATTTTTATTTTAATATGACTAATGTTATGCATGGTCCCCCTTTTTCCCTTTTCTCCCCCCCCCCTCTTTTCTTGTTACCCATTTGCGGACAATTTATTATGTGCAACATTTCCTATGATCTGTCAGACCCACACATTGGGCACTTGGATTGTTATACAGATCGTTTTTAATCTTCAACATCACCATCCTTGATTTTATTTTCTTCCATTGTTGTTCTTTTGTTTCTCAGCATGTTATTGCAGGTGTGTGTCTATATTCACATGTATTTACTAGACCTATTGTTATTTAACCTTGTTGTCCCCGCCCCCCGGCCAATCCACTGCCAGTGTGCTTATTTAATCTAGTTGTCCCCGCCCCCCGGCCAATCCACTGCCAGTGTGCTTGTATATATCCTCCCCAGCCATCAGTGCAATCCGAGGTTGAGAAAGGAACGAATGACGGTTCTGAAACGCGTCCCTCACTGATGACATCACATCCCCTCTCTGGCCTTTCGTTTGCGGTTCAGGCTGGTCACAGAGCCACCCAGCGGATGACATCACTTCCGGGTTCGCAGCCCTCACACGCTGACGACGCCGGCTTCACAGCTGTTCCCTGTGTTTTACATCGCTGCTGACAGTGACTACATCCATCCTCCTGAAGGCTTCCTCTGATCGTGACCTCTTCCAATGCAGCCTTACCCACGATGTGCCTGTTTTTTACTTCTATTTTGTAAGTGTTTTTAACCCAGTTGGGGTATTAAAATTGTTTATCTTCTGCACTTAGAGGCGCCTTTGTTTGTTTTTATATCTAAAAGTACATACCTGCGGCAGCTCAAAAATGCCCAAATACTGGGCCATTCCTACAGTCAAAGCTCTGACAGTCCTGGATAGTGCAGTTGCCTCATGCTCCCCTCCTCCACATTACTATTGGTCGTTCACTATGAAGGGTAGACTTTTTGGCCAATAGTCATGTCCAGGAGGCATATGTATATCTTAATGTAGCGCTACCCCCCGCAGGAGTCGCTTGAAGTTTTGGTTGCCCGGACCTCCCTCTGTATAATCCACAGCCAAGCACAGGGTAATTTCTCACACAGCCAGGTGCACACACTCTTCTGCTCGTTGTCTCCAATAACCTAGGGGATGTGTTTTTTTTTTTTTTTATTTGGAGAACTTGGATAGGAGAAGGGATTTAGTAGAATAGTCTGAATTAACAATTCACATGTGAGGACAGATTTTTTAGTAGAACTGTGTAGCAGACTGTCAGTAGAACTATGCAGCAGGCTGTACAGAATAGAGCAAAGTTCCTTTGTAGTAGGAAGAATTTAGTGGACCTTGCGTCTTCAAGACACCAAACGGCCTACACCCAGTATGGTGACTTTTAGCACCCGAGGGGGGATTTAGCAGGACCAGTCTCCAGGATCCCTTTAGGGAGACTGTACTCACAAGACCTTCCTCCATGATACCAGACAGGATCCATGGACATCCTCCCTCAGACAGCTCTTAGGAGAACTATAAGTTTCAGCTTCAATGTTTCAGACCCTCAGGTCACCCACCTGAGGCCACATGGCAGCCTGTGCTGAGGAGGAGCAGAACGCCCCATCCCCATCTGGACCATACCAGACAGGATCCATGGACATCCTTCCTCAGACAGCTCTTAGGAGAACTATAAGTTTCAGCTTCAATGTTTCAGACCCTCAGGTCGCCCACCTGAGGCCACATGGCAGCCTGTGCTGAGGAGGAGCAGAACGCCCCATCCCCATCTGGATCCTAGAGAAGAAGACCCAAAGTCCATGTGCTCATCAAATATAAATGTGAAACTTCAAGACAGAATGAGCAGCATCAGAGCACACTGAGCAGACTCTGCTAAACAATCACAGCTCTTTGTTAAGCAGAGAGCACATACAGTAAATGTCTCTCTGTTAGGTAGAGAAACCAAAAAACTAGAATACACTCACTCTAGCACCTACATAGGAGGGTGCTACATTAAATTTTTTTTTTTTTTCTTTTAGTTTTATTTCTCTTCTTTTAGATTTGGATAGATTTGCCGCCAGAACAATTGTCCACTTTTTTCCTTCTATTCCTATTCCAGTGCCAACTCAAAATGTAAAATTTTCCCTCACTATCAGTCTCAGTTACAATGGTCAATGACTAAGGTTACAACCCTACCACACTCTATGGAGTTGATTTACTAAAGGCAAGTAAACTGTTCTCTCTCCAAGTGAAGTTGCACTTTTCCAGGGTTTTTTCCCGCCAGAACTTAGTCACAGTGGTGAAGCTCTGCTGACTTCCATCACTCAATTATGTGCAAGTAAAAATGCATTTTTCTACTTGTGAATGATTGGGTATTTGTTTGCAAATTGAAATTTCGCCACATTCACTAAGGTCTATAGAAAACCCCCTTTCAGACTGCAACTTACTTCATTTACTAAGCTCTGGAGCAACTGCCCTTGCAGAGGGCAACTGCACTCTGTAAAGTGAACAGTCTATTTGCCTTTTGTAAATCAACCCCTATGGCTTTAGATACACTTTAATACACACCTCTTTAAAAGACACCTGAAGCTTTAGTGCACATCAGGGCTGGGACAAGGGGTGAGCGGGAGGGGCAGCTGCACTGGGTGCAATGATTTACTGTAGGGATGGGGGGTGCCTTCCTTTTGTTACAAGGCTGACAGAAGTAGTGAGAGTGGCAGTGATTTTAACAAGCGAGTAACTTCTGGACGTAGGATCCCCTTACGTCCCTTTTTTAACCTCCCTGGCGGTTTTCCCGAGTGTGGCTTGAATTTCAGTACCATTAGCGGTAACCCCGATCCACACTCGGGATTGCATCTCAGGATCCTGGTGCAGTGTACTACTTTTGTCCCCAGGACCCTGCGGTATACCCCCTGCTTGTGTCTGCGGGCTGTGTCCTCTGCCCGATGCCTCTGTGTGCCGGGCTCCGTTCCCTGCAAGCGCCACGACGCACGAGAGCGGAGCCTGCGGCAAATTCAAAATATAGAAAATTCATAACACATACAGTACACTGTAATCTTACAGATTACATTACTGTATGAAATCATTTCACAACCCTTTTGTCCCTAATGGTTCTTTCTGCCTGCAAACTTAAAAATTGTCCATAGCAACTAAAAAGCGTCCCTTTACGTCAAAAGTGGTTTTAGACCAGTTAGAAAACAGCACTTGCAGAATTGAGCAATAGTGAATTGTGGGAAAATTAATTTTATTACTATATATATTATTATTTTTTATAATTATTTATAGTTATTTATTATATTATAATTTATGATTTTGTGTTTCAAACTTCATCATACCCAGGGTATCTACTAGACTCTTGGTGGACAGATTTAAGTGTGTTATTGCTAAGAATTACAGGCCTACAATATAAAATGCCAAATTTCTATGCAAAACAATTGTATGCAAAAATCTGACATAATCATACCGCCAGGGAGGTTACGCCAACCATAGACATACTGAAATTTGTCGTGTTCAACAGGAACTGACCCAATTTTTATCTTGCTATGGGCAGGCTGGTTGCACTGAAATTGATCCTTCAGTTGACTTCAGTACAACCAGTCTGTCGGGGTTTTTTTTGCGCAATTACTCTGCCAGGGGCTATAGCAGCCAACAGTAATCATTGTATTCTGATGGGTGTGAATCATCCCGATGTCAGAATGCAAAAGCACTGGGGGGAGGGAAAGAAAATTGTATAATGTCCCAGATAGCAAGGATAACTTACACATTTTCTACCGGTTTGTCGCATTCTATTGGTAGAACTAGCTGGACTTGTCTTTTTTCAACCTGACTAACTATGTAAATATGTAAAAATATGTGGCAGTGTTAAATTGTAAGTCTGTTATCTTGTTACACATTTTCACTGGCAAGTTGTACACTTGCAGAACACGTGAAGCACAAGTTCTAGTTGACACTTTTCTAATTTGTAGCAAATTTGCGTGGTAAGTTTCAATGGTGAGTCTACAGCAGGGGTAGGCAACCTCGACCCTCCAGCTTTGGTGAAACTACAAATCCCATCATGCCTCTGCCTCTAGGAGTCATGCCTATGATTGCCAGGGTCTTGCGATGTATCATGGGACTTGTAGTTTCACCACAGCTGGAGGGTCGAGGTTGCCTACCACTGGTCTACAGCATGAAAATTCAGCCACAGTGACCCCTGTGGTGGGATGACTATTGCACAATATAACTGAACCAGAACTTTCAGAATGTTTGCAAAGAAAGTTGATCTGGAGTCATGCAATGCAGACTTGCTGCAATTGTGCAACAAACTTGTGAGGCCTGGCAAGTCTAGCAATAGCTTAGCAAGTCATTTCCAAACTTACAACACAATTGCTTGCTATCTGGAGTATGGCTTGCATTAGTGCACTGTATGGCCTCATGCATTTCTATAGGAGAGCCATATTCCTCTGGAGCTCTAGAGGTGGCCACGAGGAGGCTTTTCCATAAGGGGCTGCAGCATGCACACACACTTAGCCCCTGTTCACACTGGTGTGACTGGTCATGCACCTTGACAGGTCTAAATTGCATGACATGTCCCACCCTGTTGGCAATGAAACTGTTCAAACCGGTGCGACGCTGACTTTGCAGTGCGTCACCGATTTGAAAAATAGTTCCTGTACTATTTTTGTCGATTTCAGGTGCGACTTGCATAGACATATGCGCATGAAGTCGTACAAGTTTCAGCCAAGTCGCACCTGAAGTCACATTGATATTTGGACTTGAAATTGTGCGATTTCAAGTGAAGTTGCACGATTTCAAAGCCACATTCAGTGTGAATAGGGGCTAAAGGCTTGGATTTTTTTGGAGGAAAGGCTGTACAGCACTGGGCAGAGACACACAGTGAAGGTCACTGGAATTGGGAAGGAAAGTATGTTTCTAACTAGTAATCTGTACTAGAAGGAGAGTGGGTGTTTATCATAGAATAACTTGTACCAAAAGTACATGTACTTATATATATAGCATTAGTTGATTTTATTTGTTTGCCTGTTTTGCTTTTTTTTAACCACTTTCCTCCAAATATAGATAATCCTAGTAATTTGCTAAATTTGAATAATTGTTATTGCTCACAACCAACATCTACACATTTACATTGTATGTATTAGTATTACATACAGACGTCTGTCGACAAAAAGAAAATGAAGCACCCATGCAGATAGTCGTGCCTATACCATGCACAATGTTATTTATTAAATTAGGCAGTGTGCGGTGTCTTTTTTATGCTGTTATTGTTTTTGAGCAGCAAGTTCAGTAAACAGCTTGTGCAAGATTGAGGAGGAGTGTCAGTGCACCTGCTTCTATTGTTTTCAATAACATCTTTCAGTCACCTTATAGGGATTGTGGAGCCTTGAGAATTAAATACATCTGCATGAATTGTACTCTAAGAACAGATTTTCAGCAAGTTCCGAGCAAACATAAATAATAACAAGGAATGAAAGAAAAAAGCATCCATTATAAATTATAATGACAGATATTTTAAAGCCCATTAGCAATTATAAAAATTAAAAAAAAAGATAAACTGATGTGCCAAAAATAAAGTTGTATAATTATTGTGACGAGTCCCATGCAATATTTGAGGCTTTTTAGAATAAAAAAAAAATATATTGCTTGGATAGGTTTGACAGATTTTTGGCTGATGCCAAATGTTTGCTTAAACCGCACATGACTAAACAGATGAAGTGTATACACAAGGGTTGGTAATCCTGACAAAAGATTTTGTACTTTCACTAAATCACAGTCCTGTGATTTACGCAGCTCTGCCTTACAGCAAGGGAATTTAACGTTCAATTATTGGTCTCCTCCCCAACTTCACCCTGTGACTGGAGAGTGGAGGTGGCTCATCTCTCTGTTATTCTGCCATATCCTCCTATCAGCATGCTTTTTGCACTGCAATACACCGACTGGCCCTTTTCGCAGCTTCTTCCTCCTCTCTGAGCTCTGCAGCACAGGGACTGTGGGGTTGATTTACTAAAGGCAAAAAGACTGTGCACTTTGCAAATTGCAGTTGCTCCAAAGCTTAGTAAATGAGCAAAAGCTCTGCTGACTTCCATCATCCAATCATGTGCAAGCAAAAATGCTGTTTATTTTATTTTCCCTTCACGTGATTGGGTATTCTTTGCAAAGGGAAGCCTTACTTCATTTACTAAGCTCTGGAGCAACTGCCCTTGCAGAGGGCAACTGCACTTTGCTAAGTGAACAGTCTATATGACTTTAGTAAATCAATCCCTGAGTCCAATTCAGAAGATGTATTAATAATTACAGAGCTGTATTCATTTTTGTCTTTTATATCTCCCTGTAGTTTACCATTTAAAAAAAAAGGACAATACAGTGCAATTTTGGGGTTTTGGGGTGGATGCTCACATTTCCATTGTGGTTACTAGAAATTAGCTTAAAGTGTTTGTTAAACCCCCCCCCCCCCCCTCAAAAAAAAAAAAGTATTTATCCTGTTTCTTTAAAACATGTTTTACAGCACAGTGCTTGGTTGTGTAATTTGGCCCCCTGTAACAACTGTGCAAGTCACACCTGGCTATGCCCGCCCCCCTGACAACGATAATCAGGGCTGCTGAGCACAGTGGTCAGATGACGTGCCTCCATAAGCCACAGCCTGCTCCCCTGTGTCTGTGTCTCCCTCTGTCCTCCTCCCCCCTCCCCTCCTTGCCTGTGACATCCCCGATGCCCCCCTCCTGCACTAAAAATAACAGCAATTTCTTTTATAGTTCCGTCTGATATAGAATAGTAAGCTCCCCAGTGGATGTCCTTTCTAAAAATATGTGGTATAACAGCTTACTTCAAAGCACCATTCGGCGCTCATGTGACTGTCCGCCGGTCTCCTTCTCTCCTCTCCTCATCTTGGCTGACGTCAGCGGGGGTTTCCCAGCACCTCCCTCTGCAGCTGTCAGGACAGGAGACCAGCGAGAAGTCAGCTGAGCGCCTAACAGTGCTCTGAAGTAAGCTATTATACAGCATATTTTTATAAAGGACATCCACTGGGGAGCTTACTGTTCTATATCAGAGGAAACTTTAGCAGAAAATGTTTTACCTTCACAAACACTTTAAGGTTTAGCCCAAACACAAGTTGGGACTGAACCTTAGCTATTTTGGCACAAGACATTCACCCTTTCAGCTGGAGCTGACTGGTATGTATAATAGGGGTATTGCCACTACTGTTGCTTCTGCTGTCAGTTTTGCAGAAACTGTCAAATCCCCAACAACCAGTGAAATCATCTGTCCCAATTAATAACATGGCTAGGGATAGAAGCAAAGGAGCCGGCAATAGTTTATAAAAAGAAAATGGAGCAGAAGTTTTCACTACAATTCATACCAGGCCCTTCAGGTCTGGTTTAAATATGGGGGGACTTATTATGCGATCAACCCAAATTCCACATGAGACCCAAGGGTCTGATATGGATTTTAGAAAGAAAATCCCACACAAAAAGCAAGAAAAAAAATGCATGAGGTCAACCCAAAATCCACACCAGGCCCTTATCTGATCATGCATGCCATCTGCCCCTATGGGGAGTATTTTGCCAGGGAGAGCACTTTTTCCCTATGTTGGTGAAGACAGAACCCTTTTTCTCACCACGCCGGCCAAGAAGTTGTGGGGGTTTGTGGGCAGGGACTTATTGGAATCTAGAAGCCCCCTTTAACAATACCCTTACTCATTCACCAAAAAAAAAGTAAACTGTAAACAAACACACAGACAACGTTTTTACAAAGTCCTTTAAAAAAATTCCCACATAAATTGTGTTATCCTGAGATGCAGATCCTTGTCAATCCCAATGACCTGCCAAAAGAAAAAAAAAACACAGACTGCAGACACCGGTCTATTCCTGTTGCTTCAATCCTGCTGAATGACTGGTCCACTGGATAACAGCTGATATAAAAAAGGAGCAGGGTTTCCCTAGTAATGCCATTGACCATATGAACATGACCATATATGGTCACTGATATCACAGGGGATACACAGGGAATGACAGGAATGACATTGTAGGATGTATACATCGCACAGATGCACCACTTCACAGGCAGGATTAGGATATCCCCTAGGTATATTATTTAAAAGAAGTTTGCCTTTTTAATGTTACACTTCACGCATTATTAAAATTGCCGCTCCCCACCAAACCTATTTTTTTTAAATGTTTTTTATTTTAGTACATGTCCCCCAGGTCAGTGTCCAGCACCCCATGCCCTTTGTTTTACCTTGCCTATTAGCCTCGAAAATAGACATTACTGTTTTTGTTACCATTTGGCCCCTATTGATTTCAATGGGGTTCATATTCTACACCCAAACATGCCCTGAACCAAATCTGGGTATGTTCAGTTCACCACTAGTGGTTACATGTAAAATGACATTCATTCTGTATGCACATATATGGTAAAAAAAAAATGGCTCTCCACTGTGCATGCTCAGTGCAGTATACTTCCCAGGTGCCTGTAAGATGTTGGGCATAGGTGGCAGTCGTTACCCACTCCGGACCTCTCGCAGGACATGACAGGTACCAGCAACGTCCTGAATCTCTCTGATATAATTCTTTCTTCAGAGGAGACCTCTCTCTTGTCTAAAGGTCTGAATTTTTGTCCTGAAAGACATTTTAATATTTTTGAAACCATCCTTGACATTAATACATTTATTAGAAATGTGGCTCTCAGAAAACATTATTGCAATGATCATGTGTTAGATAATCAAGGGAATTTAAATATGTCTATGTCTGAATCAGGTTGTGATATTGTTGATGATCAGAATGATTCTTTCATGTCACCATCGGATAAAAGTGAAAAGAGGAGGGGGGTGGTTTCTTATCCTTCAAGGAACAATGTGCTTTGGGAGATTTGGAAGAGTTATCATGGGAGGGGACAGTTGGGACCCCAAAGAAGAATGGGTCTGCATGTCTACCTTCAAGTCTAATTACCAAAGGCTCAGATTTTTATACAATCAATGCACAATGCCCTGAAATGGATACATTTCAAAGGATTGTTGAGAGAGATCTCACTGCACTATCCATACAATCTTCTTTGGGTAGTTCGGTGAGACACGACAATCTCTCCAGTCAGGAGAGAAAGGCGCTTAAAACTCTAGAAAATGACAGAACAATAATCATTAAAAACTCTGATAAGGGAGGTCTGGTGGTGGTAATGGGAGTTGAACAGTACTGGTGTGAGACAGAGAGACAGTTATCTGATCAGGACACATACTCTAGACTCAATGGAGATCCCACTAAAAAGTATAAAATGCTGTTGACTAATCTAGTCAATGAGGGGGTGTCCTTGGGCATTTTTGATCAGAAAATGGCATCCACCCTGATTCCAGAGTATCCAGTATCCCCTATTTTTCACCATCTCTCAAAAACCCATAAAGGGTAAAATGGATTGCATGGGAGACCGATCATTGTGGCTATTGGCTCTTTAAATGAGAAACTGGGAGAATGGTTGGATAGTGTTTTACAGCCCTTAGTATGTGGTCTTTCCAGCTATCTTAAAGATACAAATCATCTTTTAAGTGTTGTACGATATGGTATAAGTTGACAATTCATTATGGATTACTTGTGATGTCTCAAGCCTATACTCCTGCATTGCTCATGAAAAGGCAATAGAAGTGATTGCCTTTTATCATTTACTGTTTCTGGTCTGTTAAAATCACAACTTTTGAGTACATCCTTTTTTGTTCATTGTCTGTACTAGGGATGTGGGCAAGAAACAGTTTATCCAGCTAGCTGTCAAAATTAATTTCCTTACTGAACAAGCTGCAGCATAAGAATTCAATATAAACAATGTCCTTCTCCCTAAATCAACTACTGTAGTGTGGCTGCCCAAGCATTCCTCCATGAGGTGAGAGTGCATCTTGGTATTCTCCATGGCTTGAAGGTGCCAGCAGTCCTAGTGCTGTAAGCAGGAACAGAACCAACCAAATCGGCTACAAGGGCATCTGGACCTCAGCCTTCCCCCTTTTTATAGCACAGGTGGGCTGGCTTTGACCAAAAAGCCTGGGAACTGAGCTTACAACAGTTAACCCTTTTCCCCAGCCTGAGCCAGCCACTAACTCACTAGAACCAACATATTTCAACCTACCCACACTAACATGACCCTGCGGGAGATAAAAGTCAAGTTCCTTCTGCAGGTCAATTTGGCTTCTGCGATTAAAGCCTGATATTCTGTCTTGACAACCCAGAAATAGCAGGGTTTTGTAAGTGCTGTTAAATATCTTTGTCCAATACTAGTCCATAATTCGAATGTACTCAGTAGTCCATTGACTTGAATCACGCAGCTTCCAAGGTAGGGAGCAACAAGGGAAAACTAGGTGTTTTGAGGAAATCTAAATATGCTGTTTTACATTTTATATGTGGGAACAGAAAGTTGAAAAATGGGTTAGTATGAGTTGTCTGAGATAGTCCAGCTATCTATGTAACAACAAATAAACAATAAATGAACATAATTTTAATGATTTTAAACATTTTTTTACTCAGAGCAACCATGCAACACAGCAAAAAAAATTGATTTAATCAAACTCAATTGGATTTTCTGATAGGACGGATCATCTCATTTTCTATGAAAATGTTTAGTGCTAAATCAGAGATAGATTGAAATAATTGTTTTGTGAAATTGTTCATAGATTGAAACAATTGATTAGTGCAATAAGTTTCTCTTAGATGGATTCTAAAGAAGAAAAAAAATTGTTGTATCATTACACATATGGGCTGCATTACACAATGTTATCAATGCTTTGAAGATTTTCAAGAGCAGGATGCACAGGATAATCCAAGGCAGATAATTTAAATGCATGTCAAGGCAAAAATAAAATTCAAAACCTATGCAGTACATTTCTGTAAAACATATACATTTCCCATTGTTTCATCCTCTTAAAACCTTGCAAATATACTGTAGAAAAATAGCTGTTGATATGTCAGAAATGCACTCAGCTCCTGTTGTGGGCTGATAACACACCCGCATTTTTGTCCACTGAGGGTAGTCAGCCTTGCCCAGTTTTTTTCTTGCCAAACTACTCCAACCAACCCACTCTCCCATCTCCACAATATAAAGGCTAGTTATTTTGCAGTCCCAAGATAAGGACTGGTTGGGCTAATAAAGCTGGTCATACATTAGTAGCATTTTGTTCAAAAATTTATATTTTAAGAATATTCAGTCAATTTTCTAACGGATAGTCAAATTCAACTGCAGTAATGTGAAAAATATAAGGCATAAGATGGAATTTTTTTTCTAAAAATAAATAAATACATTGGAAAGTCCATTCACCGCAAAATGGAATGTTAAAAGCATACTTCTTTTGAAGTACTTTTGAATGCATTCATCAAGTCATCAAATGTACTGTTAAGAATTTTCATACCAAAGTTCATACAAACACTTGTTCAAAAATCTACTAGTGTATGGCCATCTATATTCTCCTAGAGATAAGATAAGTGAGCACAAGACACAGGGAAGCTATAAAGTTCCTTGACATGAGCAACGAGTATTTTTTTGCACTTATTGAACAGGTATAAACACTTTTAATGGTATATACAGTATATTAGACTAAAAGGGAGCAAATAAGAGTTAGTTGTTAGGTTTTACTTACACTTTAATTAGGTGGATTTCCTGTACATTCATCTCCACTTTGGGTGTCCCACTGAGAGCTAATGTTTTCACTGTACTTTCTCAGGATGTACAAATATTTGTACTGTTTGCTTATTAAAATAAACCCATGTGGCCTTTTGCAAATAAAGTCCAGGTATCCATGTTAGTGTAGCTGATTGCCCTCATGACATGCCTAATATCAAGCTGCCACTGTTTCCTGATTACTTTTTGAGGTGCACTGTATGCAGTATATGCATATTCCAAGTTATTAGCAGTACCTCAGGTCCTGCCAATTTCCCACCAATGATGCTAACGGCATGTTCTTGTATTTGTTTGCGTGTTACACTTCCTTGCTATTATCCAAAACCATAATAGTAGGAAAAAGCACAAAAGCAAACCTTATTTATTTATTACAGCTATTGATATAGCACTGTCAATTTCAGCAGCGCTTTACACATATACAGTATCTTACAAAAGTGAGTACGTTCCTCACATTTTTGTATGACAGTGTAAATTTGCTCTCTCAACAAATTTGTGTAAACTCAGCACATAATAATATAATAATGTCTAAACCAACAAAAGTGAGTACACCCCTAAGTGAAAATGTCAAAATTGGGCCCAAAGTGTCAATATTTTGTGTGGCCACCATTATTTTCCAGCACTGCCTTAACCCTCTTGGGCATGGAGTTCATCAGAGCTTCACAGGTTGCCACTGGAGTTCTCTTCCACTCCTCCACAACGACATCACGGAGCTGGTGGATGTTAGAGACCTTGCGCTCCTCCAACTTTCATTTGAGAATTCCCCACAGATGCACAATAGGTTTTAGGTCTGGAGACATGCTTGGCCAGTCCATCACCTTTACGCTCAACATCTTTAGCAAGGCAGTGGTCATCTTGGAGGTGTGTTTGGGGTCGCTATCATGTTGGAACACTGCCCTGCGGCCCAGTCTCCGAAGGGAGGGGAACATGCTCTGCTTCATTATGTCACAGTACATGTTGGCATGCATGGTTCCCTCAATGAACTGTAGCTCCCCAGTGCAGGCAGCACTCATGCAGCCCCAGACCATGACACTCCCACCATCATGCTTGACTGTAGGCAAGACACATTTGTCTTTGTACTCCTCACCTGGTTGCCACCACACACGCTTGACACCATCTGAACCAAATAAGTTTATCTTGGTCTCATCAGACCACAAGACATGGTTCCAGTAATCCATGTCCTTAGTTTGTTTGTCTTCAGCAGACTGTTTGCGGGCTTTCTTGTGCATCATCTTTAGGAAAGGCTTCCTTCTGGGATGACAGCCATGCAGACTAATTTGATGCAGTGTGCAGCATATGGTCTGAGCACTGACAGGCTGACCCCCCATCCCTTCAACCTCTGCAGCGATGCTGGCAGCACTCATACAGTTATTTCCCAAGGACAACCTCTGGATATGATGCTGAGCATGTGCACTCAACTTCTTTGGTTGACCATGGCAAGGCCTGTTCTGAGTTGAACCTGTCCTGTTAAACCACTGTATGATCTTAGCCACTGTTCTGCAGCTCAGTTTTAGGGTCTTGACAATCTTCTTATAGTCTAGGCCATCTTCATGTAGAGCAACAATTCTTTTTTTTCGATCCTCAGAGAGTTCTTTGGCATTAAGGTGCCATGTTGAACTTCCAGTGACCAGTATGAGAGAGTGAGAGCGATAACACCACATTTAACACACCTGCTCCCCATTCACACCTGAGACCTTGTAACACTAATGAGTCACATGACACCGGGGAGGGAAAATAGCTAATTGGGCCCAATTTGGACATTTTCACTTAGGGGTGTACTCACTTTTGTTGCCAGCGGTTTAGACACTAATGGCTGTGTGTTGAGTTATTTTGAGGGGACAGCAAATTGACATTTTTATACAAGCTGTACACTCACTACTTTACATTGTAGCAAAGTGTCATTTCTTCAGTGTTGTCACATGAAAAGATATAATAAAATATTTACAAAAACGTGAGGGGTGTACTCACTTTTGTGAGATACTGTATATTGAACATTTACATCAGTCCCTGCCTTCAAAGAGTTTACAATCTAAGGTCCCTAACTCACATTCATACATACACATACTAGGTCCAATTTAGACAGGAGCCCGTTAACCTACCAGCACTTTTTTGGAAAGTGGGAGGAAAACATAGTACCCGGAGGAAAGCCATGCATGTACAGGGAGAACATGCAGACTCCAGGCAGGTAGTGCCATGGTTGGGATTCAAATCAACGACCCTCGTGCTGCTAGGTGTAAGCGCTAACCACTTAGCCACTGTGCTGAATAGGGATGAGCCGAACACCCCCCTGTTTGGTTCGCACCAGAACATGCGAACAGGCAAAAAATTCGTTCGAACACGCGAACACCGTTAAAGTCTATGGGACACAAACATGAATAATCAAAAGTGCTAATTTTAAAGTCTTATATGCAAGTTATTGTCATAAAAAGTGTTTGGGGACCCGGGTCCTGACCCAGGGGACATGGATCAATGCAAAAAAAAGTTTTAAAAACGGCCGTTTTTTCGGGAGCAGTGATTTTAATAATGCTTAAAGTGAAACAATAAAAGTGTAATATTCCTTTAAATTTCGTACCTGGGGGGTGTCTATAGTATGCCTGTAAAGGGGCACATGTTTCCCGTGTTTAGAACAGTCTGACAGCAAAATGACATTTCAAAGGAAAAAAAGTCATTTAAAACTACTCGCGGCTATTAATGAATTGGCGGTCCGACAATACACATAAAAGTTCATTGATAAAAACGGCATGGGAATTCCCCACAGGGGAACCCCGAACCAAAATTAAAAAAAAAAAATGACGTGGGGGGTCCCCCTAAATTCCATACCAGGCCCTTCAGGTCTGGTATGGATTTTAAGGGGAACCCCATGCCAAAATTTAAAAAAAAGTGGCATGGGGTCCCCCCAAAAATCCATACCAGACCCTTATCCGAGCACGCAACCTGGCAGGCCGCAGGAAAAGAGGGGGGATGAGAGAGTGCCCCCCCTCCTGAACTGTACCAGGCCACATGCCCTCAACATTGGGAGGGTGCTTTGCCCAGTGGTTGTGGGGGTCTGCGGGCGGGGGGCTTATCGGAATCTGGAAGCCCCCTTTAACAAGGGGACCCCCAGATCTCGGCTCTCCCCCCCTGTGCGAAATGGTAAGGGGGTACAAAAGTACCCCTACTATTTCACAAAAAAAGTGTCAAAAATTTTAAAAATGACAAGCGACAGTTTTTGACAATTCCTTTATTTAAATGTTTCTTCTTTCTTCTATCTTCTATTTACTTTCTTCTATCTTCCTTCGGTTTCTTCCTCCATCTTCTTCTTCTTCTGGTTCTTCCTCCGGTGTTCTCGTCCAGCATCTTCCTCCGCAGCGTCTTCCCTTCGTCTTCTGGGCCACTCCGCATCCAGCATGATGGGGGGCTCCCGCTGTGTGACACTTCTCCTCTTCTGATGGTTCTTAAATAACGGAGGGTGGGGCCACCCGGTGACCCCGCCCCCCTCTGATGCATGGGGACTTCCCTGTGGCATTCCCCGTGATATCAGAGGGGGTGGACAGGGAAGTCACCGTGCGTCATAGGGGAGCCGGGTCACCGGGTGGCCCCGCCCTCCGTTATTTAAGAACCGTCAGAAGAGGAGAAGCGTCACACAGCGGGAGCCTCCCATCATGCTGGATGCGGAGCGGCTCAGAAGACGAAGGGAGGAAGACGCCAGCACCGCGGAGGAAGATGCCGGACGAGAACACCGGAGGAACAACCAGAAGAGCCAGAAGAACCAGAAGAAGATGAAGGAAGAAACCGAAGAAAGATAGAAGAAAGAAGATAGAAGAAAGAAGATAGAAGAAAAATGAAGCATTTAAATAAAGGAATTGTCAAAAACTGTCTCTTGTCATTTTTAACATTTTTTGACACTTTTTTTGTGAAATGGTAGGGGTACTTTTGTACCCCCTTACCATTTCACACAGGGGGGAGTGCTGGAATCTGGGGGTCCCCTTGTTAAAGGGGGCGTCCAGATTCCGATAAGCCCCCCGCCCGCAGACCCCCACAACCACCAGGCAAGGGTTGTGGGGATGAGGCCCATGTCCCCATTTTTTAAAAATATTTTTGGCCGGGGTTCCCCTTAATATCCATACCAGACCTGAAGGGCCTGGTATGGAATTTAGGGGGACCCCCCACGTCATTTTTTTTTAAATTTTGGTTCGGGGTTCCCCTGTGGGGAATTCCCATGCCGTTTTTATCAATGAACTTTTATGTGTATTGTCGGACCGCCAATTCATTAATAGCCGCGAGTAGTTTTAAATGACTTTTTTTCCTTTGAAATGTCATTTTGCTGTCAGACTGTTCTAAACACGGGAAACATGTGCCCCTTTACAGCCATAGTATAGACACCCCCCCAGGTACGAAACTTAAAGGAATATTACACTTTTATTGTTTCACTTTAAGCATTATTAAAATCACTGCTCCTGAAAAAACAGCCGTTTTTAAAACTTTTTTTTGCATTGATCCATGTCCCCTGGGGCAGGACCCAGGTCCCCAAACACGTTTTATGACAATAATTTGCATATAAGCCTTTAAAATTAGCACTTTTGATTTCTCCCATAGACTTTTAAAGGGTGTTCCGCGGCTTTCGAATTTGCCGCGAACACCCCAAATTGTTCGCTTTTCAGCGAACTGGCGAACAGCCGATGTTCGAGACGAACATGAGTTCGACTCAAACTCGAAGCTCATCCCTAGTGCTGAATATATTGCAGCTTAACAGTACTTAAATGTGCTGGGAGCATTGGTTCTCTATCATAAAGTTTGGGATGAGTTGGGTTCCTTTCAAATTAGGTCCAAACCCTGTGTGGCAGAATCCGTAGGAAGCTGTTACATGATGACATCCTGGCCACTGCAATCAGCACCCATCCCACAATAGGTTAGTGATATCACACACCTACCTGTCCCTTTGTGTATGTGCAGCTGCAAGGTGTAGAATCCCTGCCATGACTAAGTGCGCCGGCCAGGATGCAATTATGTGACAGCTTCCCATTGGTTCTGCTAAGTTCAGAAGGAACCCAGCTCATCCCTACCTGTAAGATAGAAAATGAATGCTCCCACCACATCTAAGGACTGGTAAGGTGCATTATATTCAATTTTTGTGTTTGTTTTTCATGCTGTAACCTGTTGCTACCTGAGTAACACATAAAAACGTTCTCAAAAGGGTGAGCTTTAATGCCCACACACCGCACATTTGCATCACTGAACGGCCAATGTTACTTAGTTTCACTGCATGCTCCCAGCACAGAGACCAAGACGTCATAGACAGCTCTTGGTCCCCAATAGCTGGTGGGACTGGCCCCCAATCACGGGACCACTGTGACAACTAAGCATGGTGGTCACATGATCATTGGGATGCTGGAGCGGGTATGAAGGGATTCACCTAACATTATGGTTTTGGATGTTAGCAGGAAAGTGTAACCCCCAGACCCATACAAGAACATACAGTTAGCATCACTAGTGGAAAATCAGGCCCCATGCCATTAACTGTATTCAGGCTAAATCCAGGCTTTTTCATTTTATCTTTTCCTCTGCCAGTAACATACTTTCTAACCTAGGGTGACAATGCACATTCACTGCACTATCTCTATAAAGGAGCAGCGTTGTCACCCCAGGATTACAGTGCATTTCCCCCGTAACATAGATGGGAGTTGCTCAGTAATCCACATCCACAAACACTATATTATCAAGAGTATTGGGACACCTGCCTTTACATGCACATGAACTTTAATGGCATCCCAGACTTAGTCTGTAGGGTTCAATATTGAGTTGGCCCACCCTATGCAGCTATAACAGCTTCAACTCTTCTGGGAAGGATGCCCACATGGTTTAGGAGTGTGCAAAAATATATATATAAATGCCGCAAAGGAAACAATACAAAAATCAAAATATCAAATTAATAATATACACTGTGTATCTGATTAACCACATGCCGACCGGGCCATAGCCGAAAGACGGCTGCAGCGCGGTCGGCTTATTCTGGGAGGGCGTCCATGGATGTCCTCCCAGAATCTTGCTCCCACACCCGGGAATATCCGTGATCGCTGGGTCCTCCGGAAGGAAGAGATCAAGTGCTGCAGCGCTGTGGGCTGCATGTGTAATGGCCACAGCACTTATCTGTGCCCATTCCAGCACTAATCCATCCCAGCAATACTCATCCATCCCAGCAATACTCATTAATACTCATCCATCCCAGCAATACTCATCAATACTCCTCCATCCCAGCAATACTCATCCATCCATCCCAGCAATACTCATCCATCCATCCCAGCAATACTCATCAATGGACAACTTTGTGTAAAAAAAAATGCGTTTTCATTTTTTTTCCATTTTCCCAAAACTTGTAGAAAAAAAATAACATGTTCAAAAGACTCGATATGCCTCATAGATTATACGTTGGGGTGTTTTCTTTCCATAATGGGGTCATTTTTTGGGCGTTTTTATTGTCCTTGTGCTCCAGGGCCTTCAAAAGTGCAAGAGGTAGTCAAGAAATTAGATGTCTAATTTATGCTCCTAGAAAGCCTGATGGTACTCCCTGCATGTTGATCCTCTGTATGTGGCCACAGTGTGTAAAAGTCTCACACATGTGGTATCGCCGTACTCAGGAGGAGTAGTAGAATGTGTTTTTGGGTGTAATTTGTGGTATGCATATGCTGTGTGTGAGAAATAACCTGATAATATGACACTTTTGTGAAAAAAGAAAAAAATCTTGATTTTGCAAAGAATTGTGGGAAAAAATTACAACTTCAAAAAACTAACCATGCCTCTTTCTAAACACCTTTGAATGTCTACTTTCCAAAAAGGGGTCACTTGAGAGGTATTTGTACTATCCTGGCTTATTAGGGTCTCAAGAAATGAGCTAGGCCGTCAATACTTCAAGTGTGATCAATTTTCAGTGATTAGCAAAATAGCCCCTGGACTCTATAACTTTCACGCAGACCAAATAATATAGACCGATTTGGATTATTTTTACCAAAGATATGTAGTAGTATAAAATTTGGCCAAAATTTATTATGAAAAATTACTAATTTGCAAAATTTTATAATAGAAACAAAGAAAATTTATTTTTTTTTTTACAGAATTTTCGGTCTTTTTTCATTAATAGCACAAAAAATAAAAAACCCAGCAGTGATCAAATACCACCAAAAGAAAGCTCTATTTGTGTCAAAAAAAGGACAGAATTTTCATATGGGTACAGTGTGGCATAACTGAGTAATTGTCATTCAAAATGTGAGAGCACCGAAAGCTGAAAATTGGTCTGGTTAGGAAGGGGGTTTAAGTGCCCAGTGGTCAAGTGGTTAATAAAGTGCACAATAAAATAAACCATCCGAAATGTCCATAATAATGATATGTAAATAAATCTTCTTGTGTATGCTCCAACACTGTGAAAAATAAAATGCACACGTGCTTCAGTAAACTTGCTTAAAGTGCTTCACCCGAAGTGATAACAAAATGCTCTCACCAGATCACCTTGGCCACATAGTGACCTCAAAGCATGATTAATGGGAAGGACTCTTTAGTTCAATGCTGTAGCTCCTTTATGCATCCCATTCCAATCAAACAATTATATATGGAGGAAGCTGGATCCCAATCCACTTTGGAGGTATACAAATGAAGATGTCTTCACCTTATAACATCTCTCCACTGCATATATCAACTTGCATCAAGTAGGTCTGAGAAATAGCTCCCCAACAAAGAGCCACAGAAGGCAGGATATAGTAGAATACCGCTTTATTTTTTATTGCTTAAAAAGAGCACTTACATAGTCCAGCATGAAATCACAAACAATCCACTCAGGGGGAAGCAGAAACCGGTCCGACGCCAGTATAAAACTCTGAAGTGAGGCCTGACGCTTATAATCATAGGAGCCCTATACTATTGCTTGCACAGCTGAGATGCACCACGCACTTTGCGAGTTTTATACCGACATCAGAGCGGTTTCTGCTTCCTCCTGAGTAGATTGTTTGTGATTTCATGCTGGACTATGTAAGTGCACTTTTTAAGCAATAAAACATAAAGCGGTATTACACTATATCCTGCCTTCTTTGGCTCTTTGTTGGGGAGCTATTTCACAGACCTAATACCTACCTATTGAATAATGATTTGATTTGGTATATTTTCTATATTTTTGAATGCATAGAATGCACTTTTTGGTTAAGTTCTATTGGCAGATAGCATGTCTAATTGTATTTGTTTTCTTTTTTTAATGCACAATAAAAAAATTGTGTAAAATAATACTTGGCTATGTGTTTTACTTCAAATGACAGTTGTAGAGTAGGCAGTTAGATTTAAAAAAATGTGATGTAAAATTAACAAGGGACACTAACATAGTTGTATCTTCGATCTTAAAAACTACGGGATAATGGTGTTGTGGTAACTTCCCCCCCAAAAAATAATAATAATAATAATAATAATATTATTCTTGATATCACTAGAAAAAAAAAGCCTTTGAAAATTCGTTTGCAATAACTCCATCAGTATCACCAGAAAAGCAGCTTCATTATTATCCCATTAAAGAAGAAGAGAATTGTGCGCTGCATTTCGAGATTTCATAATTTGCCACGTCACGAATGTTAATTCTCCATTACAAACGTTAGTTTACAAGACCGACCACTTCTGGCTCATTCTTGCTTCTGAGCATGCGTGTTTGTACTTTGGACTTTTGTCCGATGGACTTGTGTACACACGCTCTGAAAATTCGACAACAGACAAAATTTAAAACCTGCCATCCAACATTTGTCCAGGGAAAATCCGATAACAATTGTCCGATGGAGCATACGCACGATCGGATCTTCCGCCAATAGCCTGTCATCACACATTTCCCCTCGGAAAATCAGATCGTGTGTATGAGGCTTAAGACTGGGATGCCATCAAAGTTCCTGTGTGTGTAAAGGCAGGTGTCCCAATACTTTTGACAATGTAGTGTAGATAACTAGGAACAATAACTGATAATAACACACCACAGGCAGAGAGCACAGCAAGTTATCAGTGCACAAGGTTTCCGGCAGTATCAATAGGTATATTTTGCATCTATTCAACAGATACAGGCCTCTTACAGTAAAACCAAATTGATTGTCTTTATTCATAGGACTGAATATCCCAGAAATATGTCAGCAATCAACAAGTGCAACATAGATTTTCTACAAAAGCTTTCTCCTCTAACATAGATTTTATTTTTGTAAATGCTCATGTTACTTTATAAAGTTTATTTAGATTTTAAAACAATAACTTTTGTGGAAGGAGTCTCGGCAAATTAAACTCAGATGGAAAGAGAGTAACCATATCAGTCCTGCTGCTGTACATGCCTGTTCTTGTCGTGCCGCTGTTACCAAATGAAACACCTTTGCTTTCAAGAGAGCTGCTAAGCTTGCTGCTGTTGCAAGCAAGCAAGCGTAAGAAGCTAAAATCTATTTCTTTGCTGTATAACATTTATCCCTCTACTACCAATTAATGTGTCACCTTTAGTATCGTCCTATATATCTGCAATTATACAAGGTATTATATTTCCTGATGTAATGCTGCTGACTGTAAAGATTAACTATTGTGCTCCTCTGCCCCCATTATACTATTGTGGCTCTTAATACCTAACCTTCACTGAATGTAAGAGCTTCCAATGAGATAAATAACCTATTGCTGGCATGGTTTCAACATGCAACTAATTAAGAATTTGGAAGCAAAAATAAATAAAGAAATAACACTACTAGCACGTATAAAGTGCAGGCTAATGAGATCCCTGCACATACCCGCAGTAACTTACATTGCCCCCCGCCTCTATGCATGAATGCTGGGTCACTCGGTACAAGCAAAGCTCCGACACTACTAACTAGGGTTGGAGTTTGCCTGCCTAAATTGTTTTTTTAAGTGACAAAGTCATGTTTAAAAATATCAGTACTTGAGCACAAGGCAGGTGAGTTTGCCTAGGCTTGGATGATTATGTTATAGGTCTGCTGCAAGCAATTCTTAAATGCAAAACAGGTGAGTTTGCCTTGGTTGGGATGATATCATCAGTCTTCTGCAGGCAGTTCTGTGAATGGCCAAGGGGACAGGAGCAATGGGCAGAGCGGCTGCTGTGTATAAGAGACACAAGACTGCTGTTAAAGCATTTTTCAGGATCATTAAAGTTGTAATTTGTAAAGAACAGGCAGCAATCCAAGAGGTAGCATACACCTTCTAAGATGGGGCCATGTTCCTGGAGTTCTTCGTTAATGCTCTCAGTCCATTGCTCCAATCTGTCCCTTATCTCTACACTGCCATCTTTTCAAAGCATTAGATGCTCCCTGTAGAGTCCTATATATGATCCTGCTTTAAAGAAACAATTAAAAAGCAGGGATTTTTCGATATCTGGATAGCATTAGCAGCTCAGTGTTTAATTTCACTTTTAAACTGTAAACATCCATGTGAAACATCTACTTACTCATCTGATTTTGCATTTGGATGCATTGTTGAAAGAAGAAATGATGTTCTGTAAGAATTTCAGCCCTTAGCTAGAATTGAAGCCAGTGTCAGACAACATCCTGTTCCTGTGGACTCTGGAAAATGTAGTAGCCACTTAATTCAACACTGAATTCCCTTCCATCCTTCCTTGGATAACAGGAAATTGATTTCACCTGCTGTGAAGGCATGTTCAACATTCATCTTCAGATGAGCAAAAATTTTAAATGAAATACCTTTAATGTCCTAGGATTTAAATGTAACTAATTTGAAGAGATATATATGCAGTATATATATATATATATATATATATATATATATATATTTATATTGATATAGATATAGATATAGATAGATAGATAGATAGATAGATAGATAGATAGATAGATAGATAGATAGATAGATAGATAGAAAGCACACACACACACACATATATATATATATATATATATATATATATATATATATATACATATATATATATCATGTGAGATTTTTATATATTATCTGTCTACAACCTTAGGGGTATAACCAAATACAGCCTTACTTGTCCCACCTATCAACAGCCCATCACCATGAAATATTAATATAGAGTCAGTCAAAATTCTGGGGTTGGTTTACAATAGAATGTGAACTTTGCAGGTGCAGTTGTACTCTTTTTTTTCCCAGAGCTTAGTGTGCTTGGTAAAGCTCTGATGATTTCCAATATCCAATCATGAGCAAGGAAAAAATGTGAAAAAAAAATTTACAAAGTGAAGTTTCAACACATTCTCTAAGCTCTGGGGAAAAGTGCACAGTCAATTTAGTAAATCATCCCAATTGGGGAGAGTGCAAAATCTGGTGCTGATCTGCATAGAAACCAAACAGCTTCCAGTTGTTTATTGTTAAAGCTTAATAGCCAACCACCCCACTTACAAGTACAACGGCAAAGTGGCCTTGCAGAGCTGGATCACGTATCTGATGCGTGATCCAGCACTTCCGGGTAGGGAGCATGCGTGCACGTGACCCCAGCTGTGATTAGGCACAGCGTGGGTGCAGGCCAATGATTTATTGTCGGGACACTCGCTGATTTTCTCTGTCATTCAGGGAAAGGAAAGCAGGGAAATAAATGCAAGATCGCTTAGTAAAAGCACCACATAACACACAAATTATACATAGTTCAACACATATTTAACCCCTTGATCACCCCTAGATATTAATTCCTTCCCAGCGAGTGTCATTGGTACAGTGCAAGTGTATAGTATTAGCACCGATCACTGTATTAGTGTCACTACTTATGTCAGTGTCAGTTAGTCTACCCACCCAGCCAGCCTCAGCTAGTGTCAGATTGCCCACCATACTATCATAGTCCTATAAGTCGCTGTTCACTGCCATTACTAGTATAAAAAAAAAATTCCAGTATCTATACCAAACGCTATTACTTTCATGCAAACCAAATAATATACACTTATTGGGATTTTTTTTAATCTAAGACATGTAGCAGAATACATTCTGGCCTAAATTCATGAAGAAATTAGATTTTTTTTATATTTTTTATTGGATATGTTTTATAGCAGAAAATAAAAAAATATTGTTTTTTTTTTTCAAATTTTACGTCTTTTTTTGTTTATATCGCAAAAAAAAAAAACCCAGTACTGATCAACTCCCACCAAAAGAAAGCTCTAATTGTCTGAAAAAAAATGACATAAATTTAATTTGAGCATAGTGGTGCATGACTGCACAATGGCCAGTTAAAATAGCACAGCGCCGAATAGCAAAAAATTCTCTGGCCATAAAGGGGGTAAAATCATCTGGAGGTCAAGTGGTTAATTAACCTCCCTGGCGGTTTTCCTGAGTGTGGCTCGGGGTTAAATTTCAGCACCATTAGCGGTAACCCCGAACCACACTCGGGATTGCATTGCAGGATCCTGGTGCGGTATACTTACCTTGTCCCCAGGATCCTGCGATGTCCCCCCTCTGTGTCCGTGGGCTCTGGCCTCTGCCCAAAGCCTCTCTGTGCCGGGCTCCATTTCCCTGCGAGCGTTGCGATGCACGGGGCGGAGCCCGGCGGCAAATTCAAAAAAGTGAAAAATCATAATACATACAGTACACTGTAATCTTACAGATTACATTACTGTATGAAATTATTTCACATCCCTTTTGTCCCCAGTGCTTTGTCCAATGCCCTGCATGCAGTTTTATATGCTATATACTGTTCTTTCTGCCTGGAAACTGGAGATTGTCCATAGCAAGCAAAAAATGTCCCTTTACGTCAAAAGTGGTTTTAGACCAGCTAGAAAACAGCGATCGTAAATTAGAACACTTGTAGAATTGAGCAATAGTGAATTGTGGGGAAATTTATTTTATTATTATTATATTATTATTTGTTATAATTATTTATATTTATTTATTATATTATAATTTGTGATTTTGTGTTTCAAACTTCATCATACCCGGGATATCTACTAGACTCTGTCTGTTTGGACAGATTTAAGTGTGTTATTGCTAAGAATTACAGGCCTACAATATAAAACGCCAAATTTCAATGCAAAATAATTGTACCGCTTTGAGACGCAAAAATCTGACATAATCATACCGCCAGGGAGGCTACAGAAGATGAAGTTAGAGGATTATTGGCTACCATGCAAAGCTACGCCAGATTGTGCATTCTCCAGTTTTATTAAATAGCCCCCAATGAGTACTTCATATCCTGTTCATAGAAGGCTATAATATGTTACGATCTTGATGAAGGGGGGGGGGGTTGCATCATGTGACTGCTGTGAGAGCCAATCACAGTG
Source organism: Aquarana catesbeiana (assembly GCF_042186555.1). Lineage (NCBI taxonomy): Eukaryota > Metazoa > Chordata > Amphibia > Anura > Ranidae > Aquarana > Aquarana catesbeiana. The sequence continues at coordinate 283,977,419 of NC_133325.1, forward strand.
GTCACATGATAGAGAAGCCACCCCCTCCTCTTGACTTATTTAACAGGCTGCATGGAGGAAGCTTGAAAGGGTTAATACACAAAGTGGCCCGGTGCTGACAGAATCACTTTAAGTGTGGCTTTTTATACAAATTTGCACATATTAGTAAACATAAAAGACAAAATTCCTGCCACAAAACCTGAAGGATAATAGAAGAAAAAGATGGTTATATATTAAAAGATTAAATTCAATGTGTCTTATATGTAGGGACAGCTGAGCGCCTTCACCTCCCAAGGCATTACACACAAGATAAAAAAAAAAAAAAAAAAGCACACCTGGTACAAGACAAAAAATATAAAGAGCTTTTTGGTTGTAAAACATGCAGATCGCTACAAAATCTGTAAATATGTTATTTTGGTCTTCAGTATGCAAAGTTATTGTTTTGTTTACTCATGTATTAATATAGCAATATGTTTCTAAGTGGACCCATACCTTTAGAGGAATATAGACTCGCATTAATGTGATTTGATATTATTTGAACCACATATGGTTTTTGTCTAGGTGCATCTCCAGCAGCTCTGTGCATCTGCTGTGATCCACTTCTATTTGCTATGCACAGTTAGATTTTCTGTAAGATGCTGCATCTGCTGTTGTGAAGACTGTCTTTTCAAACCTGTGTTCTAAGATTAGATCTATTATAATCCCAGTAGGTGGCTATGATGTTGCTGCAATATTTTGCTGAACCATACTTACAGCCTGAAATCTGTGTATAATAATATATGTGCTCTGTCAGCACTTGGCTCTTAAATTATTAACAATGTTCTGCTTAGAACTACAAAATACAGCATGTGTTACCAGCCAAATGCATAGATTGGTTCATAGTAGTTAAAGTGCTACTAAACCCAGGACCCTGCATTCACTATATCTGGTCTCCCACAGTACACAGAACATGGAAATGCAATTATTTTAATAAACAGAAACTGCAAAATACCTTTTCTCATCAGCAGTATATAGCAGTCTTATGACTTCTATGAGTGTCTGGTTAAAACTTGTAGGAGGAGTTTTCATTCTACACTGCCTGTCCTCTGAGGCTGCAAGACCCCTGACCTTCTGTCTGGACAGTGCTGATTGGCCAGGTGCTGATCACATGCATTCTCCCAAGAAGAAAAAAAACTGCCTAGCAATAAACTAAGTGAGCATGTGCAGAGTGCCCCAAAGGCTCTGTTCTATCAACAGATGGATTGGGGACTGTGGAAGAAGGGGAGGATCAGAGAAGACAGGATAAAACAGAATTTTTACACAATGCAAGGGTGTGTGAAAATGGAGCGAGTGCGGTATGCCTTGGCAAAAAGGGGGCAAGGCTACACTGTGCTGAATATTGGGTGGGGCCTAAAGGGCCATGGGAAAATAGGCCCCAAGGCCACTCACGGCTTACAATGCACACATTTGAGTCAGTCACAAAAAATATCACTTACTTACTGTGCTAAGAGTGAGAGGCTCACAGATGCACAAAAAGTCAAAGGATCTAAAACAGAATATAGACCTAACATTTTTCTGACCCTGTCGTTAAAGCGGTATTAAACCCAAAAATAAAAATGTAATGTATTGCAATTTACCAATGATTAAATGTAGTGGCTACATTAGTTTTCTTTTTTCCTTCTGTTTTCACCAGTGGCCAATCACACAGTTCCTATATTAGAGTACTTACACTCTGGATGAAGAAGTAACAAAGACACCTTTGGACAGCAGCATTGACAGTCTGAGGGGAGGATAGAGTTAATCTGGGTATACACGGATCAAAATTCATCCAGTTCAGCAGATTTCAATTCATATGTACCCCTCTCTGTTTATCAGAAGCCGGTCATTAGAGCGCCTTCTGTCAAAAAACAGTCCTGCTGGAAAACCAGCATTTGATCAACACATGCAACTGGAGAGTGCAAAATCTGGTGCAGCTATGCATGGTGGCCAATCAGCTTCAGCTTGTTTAATTTATCATTTGCCCAAAAAAATCTGGAAGCTGATTTATTAAGTAGAGCTGCACCAGATTTTGCACTATCCAGTTTTAGTAAGTCAACCCCAATGAAGGCCTCTTGAGCCCCTCGGGAAAGAGAGCTCTGACTGATGGGGGCATGGCCAGGGAGGAATTAAGTGACTATCGGGTCACTTGGGATTGGTACAGGAAGGGACAGGGGCTGGGCTTGAGCTCAGGAGTTTAGCACCCCAGGGGATTCTGGGCCTTTTCGAACGGAAGCATGGAAGAGCTCGGACCTGACCCTGCGGCTCCAGCCATGGACAGGGATCGCCTCCTGGCTAAGGTCCGCGAGGTGGCTCTCAGGGGTCAGGCTGACTGGCTCTTTGCCCTCCTGTCCCCTGGGGTGCCTTCCCCTGCCCCTTCCCCTGCTCCCCCTCCTGAGGTGAGTGGCCATAGGGCCCGCAGACGTGCCCGCCTGCCTTCCCGCCTCAGCCCCAGTCCAACCTCGGCCTCCTACTGCCCCCCTCCTCCTCCCCCTCTCTATTCCTCCCCTGCTAGTGTGGCTCCCAGGGCTTCCCCAGCGGGTAAACGAAGTTCAGCCGCCCGCTCTCGGCGTGCCCCTCCTCGGCTCCCCCTCTCCTAGCCTCCGGGCCGGTTCGCGGCCTACCCCACGGTGTCCGCGGTCGCGCAGCCCACGATTGGTGGCCCCCCCTCCGCCATCTTCCCCTGCCCAGAGTGTGTCACGAGGCCGGGCTGGAGCGCTCCACCGCTTGGCTTTGTGCAGTGTAGTACCTGCTTCCGCCCCCGTGGCCGGTGGGGCGGCGGCGGGTGAGCGTTCGCTCCGTTCTTCTGCCCGTCTCTCTTCCCGGAGGGCTGGAGGTAGGGGTCGGACCCGCTCGCCTGCGCCAGTGCCTTCGGTGGCGGCCGCTGCGTCGGATCCCTCGGACGGCGGATTCGACGGTGGCCCGGAGCAGGATCGGCTCCCCCTGGCGGCCAGTTCACTCCCTGTGTCAGACTAGGCGGGAGTTTTTGAAATGGCTGCCAATTCATCTCAGTGCCAGTGTAATCAGCACCCCTCTGCACCCGGACGGGTGGGGGGTGATTTTCCATCAGGCCACTCAGCACATGGTTTTGGGCAAGCGCAGTATCCCCCTGCACCCTCCTGGGCGGGGTCTCAGCTGGCCCCCGGACCATCCTTCACACACAGTTCACTGCTTAGGACCCCCTGTGCGCCCGGACGGGTGGGGGACAGGCTCCATTCCCCGGCTGGTCCCTCCTACGTCACTTCCCAGGCTGTGCATGCCCCCTCTGCGCCCGGACGGGCGGGTACGGGTCCACCAGCTTTCGCTGACACCCTTCCTCCTCCGTTCCGTGCCCTCCGCCATCCCCCCGCGCCCAGCCGGGCGGGGGACGATCGATTGACATCCATCCCGCCGCTGTGGCTTGCCCCCCCTATGCGCCTAGCCAGGCCGGGGGAGTTGGTCGGACATCAGCTACAGTCACCCGTTTCCGTCTCCACCGCGCCCGGCAGGGCGGGAGAATCGGGCTCCGGATCCGGGCTGGCGGCAGCTCCCGCCCCGGATCAGCCAGCCAGAACCAGTAGATGCTCCTGTAACTGCTCAGTCGCTGCCCTCGGCCAGGGGGACTCTTCCGGGTCAGTGGCGGGACCCCCGCCCCTGGATCTCTCCGTAGGTCGGGACAGTCCTGTCGAACACGGCCCCGTTGGTCTTCACGGTGCTGGCCGCATCAGTCTACAGCCGACCAGAGTCGTTTCGGACACCGATGCCCCGGATGGTCGCCCATCATCCGTAATGCCCCCGAGGATCAGTGAGTATGAATGTGAACTGATTTGGGGTAGGTCAGTTGATGATTCCGTATCGGGCCCTGAAGACCGAATAGCGTCGGTCGTCAAATCGGTTCTTTCCAGTATGGGTGTTTCGGGCGTGGCGACTAATTCTACCCCCCTCCCGGAAGTGCCTTGTGGGCAGTCTCGCCCACTGGTACCCACATACCGGAAGAGATGAAAGAAAAGATTTGGTGACGCAAATTCGTTGATTCCCTAACCCTTGTGCCGTCGGATAGGGAGACGATCGATAAATCTTGTCGGGTGGACGTATCGACGCAGGGCGAAAAAGTTAAACAGCTTCCTAGAACTTTTGGGAACTGGCTGCAGGGGTTCTGCGCCTACGCGGGAGTGCTCTGTGAGCGTTTCCCAGAGTTGGCGACTTCATTGTCCTGCTATTTAGATCTCATTTGGGGGGCGTACAAAGTTTATGGGGGTCAGTGTTGGTTCCAGTATGACCCCCAGTTTCGACAGAAAATGGCGGCGCGGAAAGAACTTTGCTTCGACTGTCAGGATGGTAGCCTGTGGTTGCTGCTTATGTGCCCTCACAGGCCTTCGTCCTTTCAGTCCACGGTCGGCGCTCCTCAATCCAGGGCGTCGGCCGCTTCCAAAAGAGGTATCTGCTGGCTTTTCAATGAAAGCCACTCTAAATGGTACTCCGCCTGTCGCTTCAGGCATGAGTGCTCCAGCTGTGGGGGTGTACACCCCGCCAGCCGGTGTTTTAGGAAGGGTAGACAGCCGCTTCCCAGATCGGGAGCCAAGACTGACCTTCCTAAGCCGGAGGATGCCGGTGAACGTCTTAGAGATGCTTCCCTGGTTAGACCGGTACCCCCTTCATAGGGTGGCCCTGATCCTGAAGGATGGCCTGGATCAAGGTTTCTGGATCCCCTTTTCCCCGTCGGACGCCCCTACTATGTCGTCAAATTTGAAATTGGCTGCAGAATTTGAGTCCGTTGTGGCCGAGAAGCTTCAGATGGAGCGGGAACTGGGGCGCATGGCGGGCCCCTTTGATCTTCCCCCGTTCCACAACCTGCGGGTGTCCCCACTCGGTGTGGTCCCAAAAAAGGCTAGTGGTAAATTTCGTTTAATTCATCACTTATCCTACCCTTCTGGCTCCTCGGTTAACGATGGAATTGATCGCGAGGAATCCCGGGTCCACTATGCGTCTTTTGATAAGGCTCTTCACCTCGTTAGGACAGCAGGGCGGTCCGCTCTGTTGGCAAAAGCGGATATTGAGTCCGCTTTTTGCCTTCTTCCGGTCCACCCGGACTGTTTCCATCTCCTGGGTTGCTACTTTCAAGGAAGCTATTTCTTCGACATGTGCCTGGGTTGCGCAATTTTGTGATATTTCTTTGAGTTATTTAGCAGCTTCCTTGAGTGGGTAGTCACCCAGGAGGCTGGATTTCAGTCCCTTCTGCACTACTTGGATGATTTCCTTTTCGTGGGCCCCGCGGGCAGTGGGCAGTGTCAATGTCTCCTCTCTGTTTTTCAGGATGTTTGCCGGCGTTTCGCCATCCCACTGTCCGCGGACAAAACCGAGGGTCCGGTACTGTCTTTTCTGGGGATCGAGATTGACACAGTGGCTATGGTCTTTCGTCTGCCGAGGGAGAAGCTGACCAAGCTTCTCTCCTTGGTTCATTTGGCTAAAGGGGCAAAGAAACTGCAGTTGAAGCAGCTACAATCTTTGCTGGGACACCTAGTATTCGCCTGTAGGGTCATACGCATGGGGAGAGCCTTTTGCAGGTGCCTGTCCTGGGCCACGAAGGGCGTTACGGCCCCTCACCACTACGTCCGGATCACCAAGCCCATGCGGGCCGATCTGGGGATTTGGCTAACTTTTTTGCAGTCTTACAATGGACAGTCTTGTTGGTTGCGGGAGGAAGTACCAAACTCACAGCTGGAGCTATACACTGATGCTGCAGGCTCCTGTGTTTTCGGTGCTTTCTTCCATGGAGAGTGGTCTGCGGAATGTTGGCCGGCCTCATGGGCCTGCATGGACTTATTGCGCAATCTCACCCTTTTGGAGCTTTTTCCGATCATCGTGGCTGTGGAGCTCTGGGGTGCACAGTTGCGTAATCACCAGGTAATCTTCTGGTCGGACAATATGAGCATAGTGCAGGTAGTGAACAAGCAATCAGCCAGTTCCCCTCCGGTTGTTTCGCTGTTGCGTTTTTTAGTTCTAAAATGTTTGCATTTTAACATTTATATTAAGGCAAAACATGTTCCGGGAATTTCTAACGATATTGCCGATGCTCTTTCCCGCCAACAGTTTCTTCGTTTTCGCTCCTTGGCTCCGTCGGCTTCGCTGGAGGGCCTCCCCTGTCCGGCCCACTTATGGAACCTCGTTTCCGGGGATTGCTAGAACTTCTTCGGTCATCACTTTCTCCGCGGACGTGGGCGTCGTATTGTCGGGTCTGGCATGAGTGGTTCCAAGCGTCGGGCGGTGAGTTCTCTATTTCTTCCCCGGACGATAGACGTTTGGTTTTATTCGCTTACCTTGTCCAATTACAAGAGAAGGGTGTTTCGGGTTCCACTGTTTCTTCTGCCATGTCGGCCCTGTCCTTTTGGTTCCAACTCCTTGGGTGGGAGGATGTCACTAAAGCTTTTCCGGTCCGACGGGTATTGCGGGGTTGGAAACGCATCACACATCTTCCAGATTCTAGGCACCCTATTTCCCTCCAGATTTTATCGGACATTTTGGCAATGTTGCCGGAGGTATGCTCATCTGAGTTCGAGACCTTGCTTTTCCGGGTGGCTTTTTCGTGGGCGTTTTTTGGGGCTTTTCGTATCGGGGAATTAGTTGCAAAATCCAGGTCGCCCCCCGGGGGTATTCGGTCGGAGGATGTTTCTTTGTCGGAACGCAGCGTCACGGTTTTGTTGCGCTCATCCAAGACAGACAGCTTCGGTAGGGGCCGCCAAGTGGTGCTGTACCACTGTGGTGGCCCATTTTGCCCAGTGTCACTGGCATTCCCGTTTATTTCCGTGCGCCCCCTATCCCCCACATTTTTCGTACATGCTGACTCCTCCTCGCTGAGTCGGTTCCAATTTTTGAGGGTTTTCCGTCTTTGTCTTGAGGCCTTAGGCTTACCTGCGGGCGACTTCTCGACCCATTCATTTCGTATAGGTGCTGCTACCGCTGCTTCTGGCTTGGGGTTTTCCAATACGGAACTTCAGCGACTGGGGAGATGGAAGTCGTCTCATTTTTCACTGTATGTTCGCCCACATCTTTTGTGTTGAATTTTCAGGTTCCCCCCGGCTCAAATATGGATACTGGGTGATTCATTTGTCTTCTGGGCTGCTCGCCGTGCTGAGATACGCAATTACGACAGAAACCTGGGATTCTCATCCAACGTGGCAAGAATTAGCTGGCTTGGCCTGCACGGGCTGCATTGGTATCAGGTCTTGATGGAATGTTGGCAGCTCCGGGCCCATGTGTCAGGTCACATTATCCTTGTTGTTCATGCTGGTGGGAATGATGTTGGCTACACCCGGTCTGTGGATCTCATTTCTGCAATTAAAAGCGATATTGCTCAGTGCTTGGAGAATTTTCGCAGAAAGGTTAATGCTCAGGTGTCCAAGTTTGTCCGTAGGATCGGGGGGTTGTGGTCCGTCACAGAGATCTGGAAGGGGACAACACTGACTTGCTGAGGAAGGATGGTGTCCATCTCAACGAAATTGGTATGGACATCTTTAACCTGGGACTTCAGAGGGGTGTGGAACAAGCGCTGGCTGCGGTGGGGCGCCCGTCAGTAGCTTACTGACTGGCGGGTGGTGGTTTTGGTGACCTTGCCAGCAAATATGGAAGATTTGTTATGCCCTGATGGTAATTGGGAGATAGACGGCCGGTCCGGCACTTATGGTAATGACAGGCCCCTCCTTCATCTCCCTTTTACATTTGGATTTGTGCACTCACAGTGCAACTGTGATTGGCATGGTTTAAATATTTAATGTTATGTTTTGAGTTAATAAAAGCTGTGGCCTTGCCCTTTCCAACATTAATGGTTGTATGTGGTCCTATTTGGATGGGAAGAAGGGGTAAGGTGTTATAAGTTGTCATGGTAAGTTATGGTATGGGACCTGGGCTTATTGCACCTCAGCAGTCATGAAGGCCTCTTGAGCCCCTCGGGAAAGAGAGCCCTGACTGATGGGGGCATGGCCAGGGAGGAGTTAAGTGACTATTGGGTCACTTGGGATTGGTACAGGAAGGGACAGGGGCTGGGCCTGAGCTCAGGAGTTTGGCACCCCAGGGGATTCTGGGCCTTTTCGAACGGAAGCATGGAAGAGCTGCCCACCCTCCCGCCCTATTTCTGATGGTATGTCACAGCGTGCTGTGGTTTTGGTGACCTTGCCAGCAAATATGGAAGATTTGTTATGCCCTGATGGTAATTGGGAGATAGACGGCCGGTCCGGCACTTATGGTAAGGACAGGCCCCTCCTTCATCTCCCTTTTACATTTGGATTTGTGTGCTCACAGTGCAACTGTGACTGACACGGTTTAAATATTTAATGTTATGTTTTGAGTTAATAAAAGCTGTGGCCTTGCCCTTTCCAACATTAATGGTTGTATGTGGTCTTTATTGGATGGGAAGAAGGGGTAAGGTGTTATAAGTTGTCATAGTAAGTTATGGTATGGGACCTGGGCTTATTGCACCTCAGCAGTCATGTCTATACCCAGCTTTAGATGCACTAGCTAAACAAATGGAAGGCAAACTTCAGCTAACACTTTATAAGCTGTCACAGCAACAGTATTTTCAATATGAAGCCAAGATCAAGAATATGGGGACATGACCTGAAGCTAGCAAGAGGAAGATTCAAAAACTAACTGTAGAATGTATTATTTTACAGAAAGAATAGTTGATGCTTGGAATAGAGATCCAGTAAAGGTAGTGAGTCAGTCAGCAGTTAGTTGAAAAAAAACAGAAAAAGAAAAAAAAAGAGAACAAAAACAAACAAAAAACACGAATAAAATAATAATAAAAAAACATGCCGGTAGGTTAATTGGCTCTTGTCCATATTGGCTCTTGTATGTGTATGTATGTATGTGAGTTAGAGACCTTTGATTGTAAGCTCCTTGAAGGCAGGAACTGATGTCAATGTACAATATATATATAAAGTACTGCGTAAATTGCCAATGCTATATAAGTAACTGTAAGAAATAAATAATTAATAATAATAATAAATAAGGGGCAGACTTGATGGACCACTTGGTCTTTTTTCTGCTATTACTCTTCTATATTTCTGATCTAGGTGTCAGGTGATCATTGTTAGGGTTAGAGTTAGAGTCAATGTTAGGGTAAAAGGTCATGGTCAGAGTCAAAGGTCATGATCAAGGTCATGGTCAGTGTATTTTTGGATTAAAAAAAAGTATTTTGCAGTATTGCCAGTATCAATGTCACTGTGTTTTAAGTAGGTAAAAAAAAAATTTTTAAATGTCCACGCTCGTTTCTGGGCCCTACTAAAGCTGCAAACAACAAATACCGTACACATATGTTGTTTTGCTGCAATCATTGGGAGCAAGACAATTTATTTTGGGCTGTGACTTTTTTTACTATTTTGTGGCAGTTTTCTTTTGATAATAAAAAAAAAATTAGGAGATATCTTTTACTTGCCATCAAATGAAAGCCCAATTTGTCCAAAAAATAAAAGTATAATTCACTTAGATATACTAAAGGTAAAAAATGGTGTGGGATCACTTCCCTTATTCTTGTTGAGGGTCTGGTATAGATTTTAAAGGGAGGCTCCAACAAGTATTCATACCAGGTGCTTATCCAAGCATGCAGTTCGACTGGCCAGGAAAGGGAGGGTGCCTCTCCTCCTGAACCTTCCATGAAAGTCCACTCTTCTGAAAGCCACCTCCCCCCCCAAAGTCAAATCTCTTGCAAAGGAGATTTAAAAATATAGCTGTTGCTTAAAAAGACAGTCTTGGTTTCCATTATTTGTTGATATCTTTGTGCTATTTTAAAGTGGATGTAAACCAATTCATGAAATTTGGAAAGTGATTTAAATAGAAAGGTAAATTAGATAAATATTGAATGCTTTCTAGGGTGGCCCTGTGTGGAATATTTGCAATGCATATGCGCTTATATACATAATACTTTGTCTCCACATGATTTATATATGTGGACACGGTTTTCATGTGTATGCGCATCCTTTCCAACATGTATATGTTTTAGTGTCTAATTATTTCCTCTTGTCCTTGAACAGCTTTAAAGAAGTGTTTAACAATAAGCATTAAATCACACAGTTAGACTCAATTTGTCACACAGTGATATATGTGATTTATATTGGTATATATACATGTTTTTTTGCTCATTTTTCTATTTTTGTTTTTAATACATCTCTTGCTTATATGTTTATATCATCCATTTTTGTTTTGACCATTTTATGATCAGATGTTTTAGCATTTAAGAAATGTTTTTATGTTGGTGACATTTTGTGTTGATTGCTCTTTAACTACAGGTGTTTTGTGTTAGGTGTTTGATTTGATACACCCCTTTAGATAGCTTGTATTGTGAGCATTTCAATCGTTGTGACCAAGCACGGTTCCTTTCGTGTGAAACGCGTTAACTGATCATCATCTTGTCTGGCTCATGACAATAAAGAAATTTCTACAACATCTTTTGGATTCAAGTGTGCGATCAATCTTTTCTTCTCTTCTTGATATTGCCTACGGTGATGAGCCGGGATTAGCACTTTGGACCAGGTGTGTCCACTTTTTGCCTAAAGCGGTGTGTGCACCCTTGTTCTGTTTCATGAAATTTGAGCTGGGCACATATATCTGCAGTGTTTTGTTAATCTCTCTTCAAAGCACTATGACCTGTAGCTTTGTCCTGCTCCATTCATCTTTTATCAGCCTGATAACTTTTGACAAGCTCTCCAAGACAGGAGATAGAAGTTTGTGAGTCTGGGGAGGTTGCTATAAATAGATTAGCAGACTGCTAAACTATACACAGGCAACCTCTGCGTGTGTGGGGAGGGGGTATGTGCCTCTCCTCCAATCAGCTGTCTCACGGTGTCTAGCACGAATCCCCTCAGGGGCACCAGGAAGAGAACATTCTAACAGGAGCTGAACTTTCTAAATAGTATATCAAGGTGAAGACAGCAGATATACATGTAAAACTTATGTAGGGAGATTTGTTTCATCTCTGTGTATCATCTGGGGCTGTTCACTTCACTGGGTATATGGACGGTTTACATCCACTTTAATGAAAGCTCCACTTTAAATAGTGATAACAATGGAATATTGCTGGACAATGGCCATCAGCCAGGCCTGAACTGGCCATAGGGCTCATCAGGCATTTACTCGAGGGGCCGGGTCCTCCGGGCCACATCTCCTAAAAAATGGCCTGTTGATGACTGAGCCACACACCAGGGGGTAAGCCACCACTGTGGTCTGGACAAGGCTAACACAGACCGAGGTTGCAGCTCACCATGGCCATGCCTGTGTCTTCTCTCCCACTCCACCAATGATGTCATCCTATAAGCACAGTTGGGGCAGGAGGAGCTGATAATCTGCACAGAGAGCAGGAATCTTTTCATATCAACAAGCGTGTTAATATGATCCACATCTGCAGCTTCTCCCTCCCTTTGCCCTGCTAATAGAATGACATCGTATGAGGAGAAGAGAGGACACACAGGCTGAATCCTGCCTCTGCTTTGCCAAAGGTAGGACTGTGCAGGGGAATGCCAAGAGTAAAAGGGGGCACTGTGATTGGAGAGAAAAGGGGGGGCATGACTGCAAGGGGCACTGTGATGGGGGCTGTGATTGCTAGGAGCACTGTGATATAAAGGGGATTGCATTGTAAAGGGACGCTGTAATGATTACAGTGCCCCTTTACAGTGCAGTCCACTTTATATCACAGTGCCCCTTTACTTTATAGTGCAGAGGGCCAATTATGTGAATAACCCATCACCAACCACCCCCACAAAGATTCTGAAAACCTCTCCCTATGCTAAAATCACATGAGAAGGTGGAGGAGGAGGAAATGGAGTTGGAGGAAGAGTTGAAGGAGGAAGAGGAGGAGGAATGAAGGGAGAGAGAGCTGGAGGACTAGAGGAAGGGGCTATTTTCAACAGTTCTTCACAATTTGTGATTCAGTAGGGTAGTATTCTCCATATAAAACTCTAACTCCCCATCAGACATGGAAGGTGTTTTCCTTACCTTAATGTGATTCCCAGGACTTTTACTCTACGATATTCTCAGTGGGAATAATCTTCTTCTTTTTGCAGCTGCATCTGGACCAGCCTTTGGCTCCTAGCACTATCAAAGGTTAGGTTTCTCTCCAGCCTATGGGATACAATAAAAATAAATATAAATACAGAATGTACAAAGCAAATAGATGTTAAATTATTCTTTCAACTCTAGTAATGATACTTCATATGACTTAGATATGATGTTATAAGAACTAACTATAGAATGTAGACAAAGCTTTATCAGGTAATACAGTAAATTTCCATTTTAACTTTAAAAAAAGTTCTTATTGTTAGGCTTTGTCTTACTATACATTTGCCATAACACACTAATATATTCATATGTTTTGATATATTGACCATAACTATGTAAAGATAGCCAGAGATAATCTGAACCATTCCAATGGGTTGGGCATATTGGGCAATTTACTGCTGATTGGACCCAAATATGCAATTTACTGTAAATTATGCAGTGGATGTACAATACATGTTGGGTGCAAATGATCAGAATGCTTCCTATATGGGTACCTTCAGAAGCCTAAGGATGTATGTTAGTGTGTGAATGTGTGTGTGTGTTTGTGTGTATGCGTGTGTGTGCATGTGTATGTTTGTGTTTGTATTTACCTGTTATGCAGGCATACCACTACAAAAATAAAGCTGTTTTATTTTGGTGGTTAAATAAAAATAAATGGCCATTTTGACCTGAATTTACAGTAAGAGGATGCAATCTAAGCTGATTAGAACTGCTTCTATTGCCAGTGTGACATTGCCAGGGAAATATGGAGCTCATAAATATGCTGTTAGTCTTAAAATGACATAACTAAGAATAGATGCACAAGGCAAATACTCCAGTGTCTGTTCTAGGAAGCAAGGACACAAACTCAGTGGTTGTCCTTTACGTGAAATTTACAGTGAAGTATAGGCTGACTCAGTGCTTTGCAGCAGGGCCATGAAAAAAAGGTTTTCAGTAAAATGGGGATGGAAGTTTTCAAAATTATACATAATAAAAAGGTGCCTGGAAGTTTTCCTTTTTAATGCAGTTTTTAATTTACTGGACTTCATGAATATCATACACAAAGATTGCTTATTACCACATTGAATGCCTAGTAAATTCATTGTACTTCTAAATATTACATCCACTTGTATAAAGGAACACTGCAAATAAAAATGAAAAATTACACAGAAAATGAATTATATTGGGGTAGGCTTTTGAGGTACTCATGATGAAGAACAACCAAATCATCAAGTTAATAAATGGGGATGTATCCCCTACAAAATGTTATTGGTACAATCCATAAAACACACAAAACAGTGCAGTAAAAAATATCACAATGCAAAATGAAAGAATTCTCTGCAAATCTGTAATTCCCATGTACATAAAGTAATTACATAATTATAAATATCAAACAGTTGTAAACAGGAATTATCAACATTACACTTGGACTTAGCCAAAGCCTATACCGCTGGTAATTATGGATACTTTTGGTACATAAAAAACTGTTTTATTTAGAGCTTGATGTCTGTGTATTTTAAGGGATCTAAGACCAGCTTCCTCAAAAGACCAATGGGACATGGACAGAATGCAGAATAACCAGACATCAGACCAGGATGAGGACTGAGGCACACACACACACACACACACACACACATGCAAGTGTAGGGATCACTCAAGAGGAGCAATGTGATTTCCACAACCTGGGACTCCACCAGAGAACAAAAATCCTTCCATAGGATAGGTGAGATGGTAGCCATGTTCTTAACTGAATGGGCTGAGGGATCCAACAACCACTGGTATAGATTGTAATACTGCTAATATCCCATCCACCAATGTTGAATAATCTTCACGTAATCAAAAATTTAAAATGAAACCCTAAGAAACATAGAGGTAGTACAGCCTTTCTGTTCAGTTCAGGGCTTCAGTTTCCTCCCTATGCATTGCTCCATTGCACCACATAATCTTTTGTAGGTAATCAGGTGATCCTGAAAACTGCCTGCTAGTAATGCTGGAGCACACAGTGTGGGCTCTATGCTGCCTCTCACATAGAGAATGTGTTCATTCCAATGTAAAAGGTAGTCAGTACCAAGATCATTCTCACAATCACCAACAAGATCTACACCTACCATTGGTCAAATATGACTGCTGATGAAGGAAGCAGATAGAGAGAGAATGTTACACAGTACAGGTTTCGGGAAGCACATTTCTGCCCTACTACTGACCCTTAATGGGGCTATGTTTGCTTGTAAATGTGGTGGATAAGTCCAGGAAAGCCAACCAAGTGAACATTTTGACTTTAGAATAGCTGTTTTAGATGGTTAGCATTAGCAGCTCATTGATTGATTCCAGGTTTTGCTAGTAATTGTTTTAAAAACACATATAGGGATTTCCATGCAAGGAGACACAGCAGGAAGCTGGCATTAGAATGAAAGAGTACCAATTTTAAGAGTACTACCTTAGTCAGCATATTCAGACATATTCAGAAAGTCAGTACAGCAAACAAAGGAAAGTAGCCCTTAGCAACAACTAGGATTCAATTTTTTAGATCAGAGCAGGTGAAATGTCTTACTGGTTGCTATGGGGTATTATGATTTGCCATTAATAACATTACTATATATGCTATATATTTATATATACAGACACAGACACACAGACACAGACGTACACACACACACACACACACACACAGCAGCCATATTTGTTCATTCCATATGCAGGCAATGCTTCCTGTCTCATAGTACTGCACATTGATTGCTCTTTATGGATTCTTACAATTGCATGAGCTTTTATTAGCAGTCATCACGCAAGGAATACAGTATGTTTAGAGACAGATACAGATGACGACAATCCTGAATATTTATAACTCTGTTTATGAGACAATGAGATATCATACCTAAAATATGAAACAGCATGAAAAAATCAACATTTACTTTCAGGTTAACATTACAATAATAATTCAAAATATATATTCAAAATATATTTCTACATGTTTTATATTTTTTTTATAATACACAATAGCCTTTTTTTAATTAAAGTGACAGAAATAGTACATAAAATGTTAATTTTGAAGCAACTAAATTACGTTTACAAATACTGCTGCAAAAGGTTTATTCTGTTAGGGCTCAGAGGGAATTTGACAGGCAGTGAAGAGGCTATATATTCAATTCCACGCCACCTGCTTTAACCCCCAAAATGCCAAACCATCATGTTGCAACAACATGATTTGAACAGCATGATTTAATTTAAATAGGTCATGTTCTGCGGAGGTATCGCCTGCCAAATACAACATGCCGTTGAACTTTTGCTACACCAGCAGCATTGGTACAGCCCTGAGAAGCTATGATGCTTTGCTTAGGTTGATGGACAGGGGCAGCAAAACCATGGCTCAACCTCCTGTTTTTACCACCTCTGCAGCCAACCATGTGAAGAAACCCTTAGGTCCCTTGTCGGTTTGCAGTAGAGATGTAAAAGACATGTTTGGCATTCAGGTTTTAGGGAAATACCAGGCAGCCAACAGAGTTCCAAAGAGTCCATGTAGTCTGCTGTTGATAAAAATGCTTCAGTACAAAATAACAAACCCATTTTATGTTAAGGGTAGTGGTCTCCAAAAATTCTAAACTACTGTGATATGGAGTGTGAGTTGTGCCAGTCTGAAATTTATTTTAGAGCAATGCAGCCCACTTTTATTTAAATAAAAGAAATGTATTTTCTAAAGTTGCCCACACAGGGGTTTCAGCTTCACGGAGCAACAACTAACATAAAATGCTGAACCACTTAGCTCCCTCTTCAGCAGCACTGCTGCTCTTGCACTGGTCTCTCAGACCATCCTACTAGCTCTCCTTGTTCTCTTGGCTCACTTAACCTTGGTTACAGCACCTTACTACACGGGCCCACTCCTGGCTTCTAGATAGGGGTTCTGCTAACATCCTGTGCTCTCCCACTTCTCTGAGACTTACAGATTCTTTCAATCCCATGGACTCTCTCCTAGTTGCCTCAGCTCTCTCAGTCTCCCCGACTCTCTCAGCTGTTCCAACTCTCTCAGTCCGATGAGCATGGAATCTATCCACCATGACGTACAGTTTCTTCAGTAGAGCATCTTTGTCTCCAGACAGGAGCACACACCTGTGTCCAAACAAGAGTACACCTCCCTCCTGGCTGGAGCCCTGAGCTACCTAAGCGTTCATTATAAGGGCTGTGTATACCTGGACACATACCCTGCTGATCTTCAACATGATCTGGACCCTGGGTTACAGATTTCTTCCCTCCCAAAGCACTTTGAAATCTCCAAACAATCCAGGAATACCAAAATCTGGAGAAAGCTGTAAGAATAGTTTTCTCCACCCATAATCGATACTCGGGAGTCTCGCACACATATATACTGCATCTATACTGTTGCCCATATGAAAATCGATTCTCAATGGATCGTTTTTTAGAGAGGGTTTGACAGGCAGTGATATGTAACCGCTTCACTTAATACTTAAATCTACAAAATGCCAAGCTAACGTACTGCGGCCATGTGCATTGCATACAGTTGTGGGGCAGTTGTGGCACAGTTACATTCATTTAAATGGCTTGCTTTCTATGGCAGTACTGTCTGCTGAATGAGATGTGCTGAACAGTTGTATTGGTTTGTTTAGGTGGGCGGTAAGGGGCAGCAAAACCATGGTTTTCAAAGAGAAGGCAAATCATTCTCTGAAAGGTGCCCATGATGGGCAACCAACACCTATGTTCAGAATGCAGCAAAGCAGCCGATTGACACGGGACCCGGAAGCAAGGGGAGATCAATGGAATAGTAGAGTCTACTTCAGTGATTTCCAGCTTTCAGGGGCTTCAGGCAGGTATGGTATAGACATAGTTACATTGGTCCAAGTTCAACCAATGTAACTATGAATAAAATATTCATACCTGGAATTCCTGTTTAAGGAGTCCTAAGACCAGGCATAGACATACAGTATATACTTTTGTCCTTTTTCCATTCTCACCATTATATTTCTCAACGGATGTCAAAATAGACTCATTTTCACCTCATATACAAGGTCATTTAATTGAGGAATAATATTTAAAATGTTTATTCTGCCTAATTGTTGGCTTTCATTGGCAGTTTTAGATTAGGTTTTAATTCTTTGGTTTTTTCATAGATCAAGAAAAGTATTGTAATGGGTTGGTTCTTATCTAGTGAAAGGCCTTGTAACAGCACTTCTAACAAATGTATTTATGAGCGTCAATTTCAGTGGTGTCACTTGTTTATGTGTACAATGTACAGTAACCGATAATAGCATTGTGCAGCATTCCACACACATTTTCAGCCCCTACTGAGCACATGCTGTGAAATGAAGCTAATGCAAATATATTGCCCCGGGGAAGAAGTCACATCAAGGAGCACTCAGGCAGTAAAATACCTACAAGTGGGCTTTTTCAACCCTCTGCAATAAAAATGGTTTCCAATGGCCAAATGCTGAAAACTACCACACCCCACAGTCATTGTTTTACTGCACTTGATGGCATCTATAAAACCCTCCAAAACCAGCTTGTGTAATTGTAACCAAATACAAAGGAGAGCTGTGGTTAAGTGTTTTATAAATGCTATTTGCTGAAAGCATAATCATGTCTATACATCTTTCATGTCATTGTAGAAAGGGCCTACTTTGAGAAGCATCACGTGAAACAGACCCACATCCTTAATAGCATGGCAATAAACTGGTAAAAGACAATAAAAAGGAATTTAATGCTAACAATGGCATTTGCATAAAGGGAACTGTAGACCACCATCTCATCTGTACCATATGTTCTCTACAAAAGGAGTTTGTTCCAAGCCTGTTCTTTTTATTTTAATATTCAAAGCCATAGATACTTTTATTGTATACTGTGGGAATTTTATTTTACTGATACAAAGAATAAATCTTTTGATTCATAATATACAGTATATAAAAATATAATTCCCTCATGGCAGGTTGGACTTGTCTAAGGTAAGTTTACCCTTTAACCCTGAAGCCTATGAAGCCTTTATTTAGTATATTTTTAGTATATTTGCATATATTTTTATAATAAGCAAATCAATTGAGAAAGAAAAGAAAAACTAGATTACTTAAAGTGTTTGTAAAGTCACTAAAGTGACTTTACATGTATGTAATGCAGTTATCCAGTCATTACCAAAACTGTAAGTGTTTGTTAGAAATGAAAAGGATAAATACTGTTTCTGACACTGCGGCTGTGAGGTCATGTAATCCTGACGTGGCCAGCTGATGTCAAAGGGGAATCTCGGCCTCACCCAGGCCATAGATTGAGACCGGCCAGCACAGGGGATCTCGTGACCGCACAGCTGTGGTGTCAGAAACAGTATTTATCCTTTTCATTTTTAACAAACACTTACAGTTTTTATAATGGCTGGATATCTGAATTAGATACATTGAAATGTGCTGCATTATGCAGTGGAATAGAGGGTGGAGGGGCGGGGAGGAAATAATCTCATAATGACAGGGAGGGAGGGGGGAGAGACTGTCAGAGAAGAGACAAGGGCTGTGGATGACGGAGACATGTAACCTGACCACGGTAGTCAGGGCTCAGCAGCCATGATTATCGTGGTCAGCAGAGGCAGGGGGACTCAGCGGACAAGCGCTGTGCTGGTATTCATGTCTTAAAGGAACAGATCTTCGTTTTGTTTTTTTTTTTCGGTTCACAAACACTTTAACATGCATAACATATTTCCATTAGAATACCAAATGTTAGTTGTCTGGCTATTATGCTGACCCTCTAACTTTTATAGTTTGAGTCACTGACCAGGCACATTAATCCATTTCCAGCCCCTATATTTCACTTGTGGCAAGTTTACTGTAACCCTTCAGTGCCGCTGATGTAAGGCTGATGTCAGGAGCAGCACAGACTTTCCCACACACTAATGCCCCGTACACACGGTCGGATTTTCCGATGGACAATGTCTGATCGGAGCGTGTTGTCGGAAATTCCAACCGTGTGTGGGCGCCATCGGACATTTTCCATCGGATTTTCCGACACACAAAGTTGGACAGCAGGAGATAAAATTTTCCGACAACAAAATCCGATCGCGTCAATTCCGACCGTGTGTGGCCTGTTCCGACGCACAAAGTGCCACGCATGCTCAGAAGAAATTCCGACACGGGACAGCTCGTTCTGGTAAATTTAGCGTTCATAATGGATATAGCACTTTCGTCACGCTGCAATGTTCAAAATGGTTTAATACAGCGCACTCTCTTCTTCTTTATAATGTGACAAGAATTAAGTAGTTTTGCTGCTCGTATTCACACACACTTCTCACAAACTTTTCTTTGTGTTTTTTTAGTGGGATTCCCTCAATATATTGTTATTAGTTGTCACATCTGACAGTTTTATATTTTTTATGGGTTTTTTTTTGGATTTTAAGCCTTTTTTTTTCTTTAATGTTTGGATTTTTTCCAAGGCTGATCTTTGTTCAATGTTATTTTTATTTTTACTCCAGAATATTTTTGTGTGTGTTTTGTGTGTCAAGTTACCCCAACACCATTATTATCTTTTATTATTTAATCTCCAGGAGATTTTTTGTTGTTGGTGTCCCTTGTTCATTTCACATTGTATATTTGAAATGTACCTGAATCCTCACAAACAAACTGTCATTTTTGAAGGAAAACACATAGGAGAGTATAATTCAAAACAAAAATCCTTTATTAAGGGATCAGAACCAAACAAAGAGGAAGACAACACTGGATCAACAGCAGAAATTAGTGAAGCCTGGGACCCCCACAGCAGACATCAATTCTTCAACATCAAAATTGGTGACCTGAGGAGTCCATATCTAAGGGAGGGCAGTCTGGTCCGGGATTCACAGAGACTCGGATAGCAGCAGATGACATCTGTGTCCCCAGGCTGTGGTACCACAAGAGGCTGCATTTTTTGGCCGACCAGACTGGACCCAGGGCAATCACTGTCTAGTCTTCCTTCCACGCTTCCTTCCGGGCTGTGGCTGTGCAGTTGGAGATGTGGCAGGAGGAGGAGTAGGACCTGGAGGAGGAGGAGGACTGGGGGGACCTGGAGGAGGACTGGGAGGACCTGGAGGAGGACTGGGAGGACCTGGAGGAGAGGGAGGAGGAGGAGGAGGACCATCCCAAAGCTGTGTGTGAGGTGTAATTTGGCCCCTCATACCTTTCTCCAGAGCCTCTGATATGAGGGCCTGACACATGGCTTTTTGGCCCTCCTCCATCCTCTGCATTTTATATGCTATGAATGCAGCAATGTTCTCCTGCATGGTGTGTGGTGCTCCCAGGACCTCTGTAGCCCTCCAAAAGAATCTGATAGCTGCCTCCTCTAGGGCACTCGTCCTACTGCCACTTTCTCTTTTCAGGGGGGGTGGAGGGACCTGCAGATCAGCCAGCCGGCTCGGCCCGGCCACCTCCTGGCTGAGACTTCCCTGTGTATGAAAAGGGGACATAGTTGTAATGTTTTGCATCATCAATCACAATCCTAAATTAGTACTCCCAACTAACATCTAGTTAACATCATTGATTGGACAAGCAGAAATATTTAGAGGAATGCTATACCTGGCTCAATCTGGGCTCCTCCACATGCGGCCTGGAAGGCCCAGGTTGGGCGTCAGAAGCCTCAGCCGGGGGGGAAGGAAGCGTGGAAGGAAGACTGGAGAGGGATGGCCTGGGTTCAGTCTGGCCTGCCAGAAAGTGCAGCCTGTCGTAGTACAACATCCTGGGGACATAGATGTCATCTGCTGCTCCGGATCTCTGTGAATCCAGGACTTTCTTGCGCTCCCTCAGATATGTGCTCCTCAGGCAACCAATTAATATCTTTAAATAAGTGATGTCTGCCGTGGGGATCACCTGCTTCACAATTTCACGCAATTGCTCCAGTGCTGCCTTCCTCTTTGCTTGGTTCTTGAAATGGGGGTGGGTAATCTCCCACAGACAGGGCAGCTCACTTAGCATATCAATGAATAGTGACATGAAGTCAGTATCTCTCATTAAGATATCCATGTTCACTGCAAGACACAACACAAGACAAAGCCTAATGTCAGACAAAACTCTCCTAATCTTGTTACAATATAGGCCTCAATCTAGAAGCAGTATAGGCACAAGTTTGTCTCTTACCTTCGTTCTTATGATCGGCGCGTCCAATGCTCCTTCCTCCGCTCACAGATCGTACGTAATACGCACGCGTGTTACGCTTTATACACACTGCGCATGCGTGTAACTCCGCCCGCCCCTGACGTTCTTTCTAGTGTATTCCCCGCCCCTTTTCGTTCGGCGCAGTGGGTGAAGAGCATGATGGCAGAGTTACAGCAGGTGCATGCTAATTCTAGCAACGAGGAGGAGGAGAAGGAAATCCAGGCACGTCCCGATCCAGAAGGAGACGTTTTAAGGCCACAAATATGTCGTTTGGGGAGATGTTGGAGATGGTAGACATCATGAGGAAGTCCGACTATGACGGAAAATATGGGCCTTACCCACACCCCAACATCCGAAAGGCCAAAATCATTGGTAAAGTGGTCCGGAGTCTGGAGAGGAATTTCGGGGTACGAAGATCTAAAGATCAGCTCAGGAAGCGGTGGTCGGACCTGAAGTTGAGAGAGCCAGAGCAGTACCGAAAGATCCGGAGAGTGCTGCAAAAAAGTAAGTAGTTGTGCTGTGTTCCTATTCTTTCTGTCTTTATTACGTTCGTTCTGCTCCATATGCTTTTATTAATTGTAATGTTTAAAAGGGCAACTTTAATGTTCATGGGCCCATTATTCGTTCGTGTCAAACATTTTTATTTCGGCCTCTAGAACACCATTGTTTAGGCCATATGCATTTTCACACATTTTTTGGGGCCTACTTGGATGCCAAATATTTGTTTGTGTAGATGGGTTTGTTACTAGAATGAAATGACAACTAGATTCTGTGTAAGGAGAGGACACAGAGCAGCTGTTTTCACATCTGGACACTGGAGCACTAGTGTGGGACCCCAGAACACCATTTTTATTAGGGGGGGCACACAGGTGCTCCAGTGTATACTATAGGGGGGGTCTCCATCTGTGAAGCTTGTACCAAACAGGTAAAGTATTGCAGCTTGACAAAGGGCAATAAAAAAAATATACATCTTGGAACTCGGCTAAAATAGACAATTGTACCCCACTTCCAAGCAATGTTTCCTATTTCTAGTTCTGCCATCAAATATCTGTGTGCTAATTATACCATTTTTGTTTTACATAGGGGAGAAAAGACTCGGAGGACAGCCCTCATCTGAGGAGACCACAGACCCCCCACCTATGGAAGAAGGTGAAATACCCCCAAACGAAGAAGAAGAGCAGGAGGAAGAAGAAGACATAGTGGAGATTGGCACCACAACAGGTGAGTGTCTGCGACCACAGACTCAGGTAAACGAGATGGATGGTGGCAGATTTTTGAGACCTTTTTTTGTTCTTTATCTCTTTTTAGGTGATCGTGATGTGAGGGATCCTGAACGCTTTACTTCAGAAAGTGCCCAGATCCTGATCGGGGAGATTATGGGGTGTAATCTCCAATTGCAAAACATCCAGAAACAAATCAATGATGTTATTAAAAAAAATAATAACATCATTGATGTTTTGGGGCGAATTTAAACCCCACAAAATCACCTGTTTTATTGTGGTCCAATCTTCCAAAAATTTTTAAAATGTTTAGAAAAGCCAAATTTGGAGGATGCACACAGTGTGCTATCTGCCATCACGGGAGATCAATGGACGCGTTTTGGGGGTGCAACACCTTCCTCAATTATAAAGTAGCGGTGAGGAAGGGCTTTCTCCCCCAAAACACGTCCCTTGATCCCCCGTGATGGCAGATAGCACATGTTGACATTCGTAAATTGGTGTGCATCTTCCAAATTTGGCTTTTCCAGGGGTGATTTCCCCCCATCTGAACGCTATATCAAACACAGTTCCTAAATACTGATGTCTGATATAGCCTTCAGATTTTACCTAATGTGAACTTTGTAAGTTCAAGTTTTTTGGCTTTCTTGTTGGTTTTACACAGGCCTGTTTTATCTGAAATGGTTATTTCGAGTTTTGATAATGCTACTGCAAAAATTGTTATACAACAAACATGTTGGTTTGTTTTAAAAACCTTTCGTAAATGCACATGTGATTGTGCAGGTATAAAAAAGTGCCTTACTCAAGAATGTGTGGATTATTGTTTCAACACTACAACACTTTTGGGGTGATGTAATTGCTGTTTTATGCAAAAATGGGGGTTATTTCCTAAGGGAAAATACACTTTGCACTACAAGTGCAGGTTCAGTGCAGTTGCAAGTGCACTTGTAGTGAAATGTGTTTTTGCATTTAGGAAGTACCAGCCAACAGTGTTTTTTATAAGGTTACCCAATCACGCCATTTTCTGCACTCCACACATTTCTGTCAGGGTCAGCTAAAACAAACACAAGCAGTAAATGGCCACAAAGAATTTCTTTTGGTTGTTTTTTATTTGAAAAAGGTGTCACAGATTGTCTGGCATATTGATAGCCCCCCTACCCGCAAAGAACTCCAGGTATCATAACCGGACATCACGGGCATTCAGGGAGGGCAAGCCAGGACGGCCGCTTTCAAGCGCCGTCAGTGTTGATGGATTTGGGATTCCGGCCTCAGGCCCAACTGAGCCAGCATAGTTGGTTGAATGTTTTCGTAGAAAATTATGGAGAACACAGCAGGCAAGTATTATATGGTTCAGTTTATACTCCGCCATATGGATGGGTGTCAGAAATAATCGGAACCGGCTGGCCATGATTCCAAATGTGTTCTCCACCACTCTTCGGGCTCTGGCCAGCCGGTAATTAAAAACCCTCTGTTCCGGGGTGAGGGTCCTCATCGGGAATGGCCGCATCAGGTGGTCCCCCAGCGCAAACGCTTCATCAGCAACGAACACAAATGGGAGACCTTCAACATTGTCCTCTGGAGGTGGCAAGTCCAAGCTGCCATTCTGGAGACGCCTGTAGAACTCCGTCTGGGCGATCACTCCACCATCGGACATCCGGCCATTCTTCCCCACGTCCACATACAAGAACTCGTAATTAGCCGACACCACCGCCAACATCACTATACTATTAAACCCCTTGTAATTATAATAGTACGACCCCGAGTTGGGTGGTGGGACGATGTGGACGTGTTTCCCATCAATTACCCCTCCGCAGTTAGGAAAGTCCCACCGCTGGGCAAAGTGGGAGGCCACAGTCTGCCATTCCTGTGGCGTGGAAGGAAACTGTTGAGGAAAAAACAATAAACATTACTATTTTTTCACAGAAACATGGCAAGCAGATTAGACACAAACATTATGGGGCAACCTCCAGATAGCATTTATTAAGGGGAATTTAACAACAACAAAGTATAAGGTACACCTATCATATTCCCCCTCCCCCCCTCTCATGGGCCATTTCTAACATTATAGGGGGGGAACTCTTGGACAGGTAACCCTCTTCACTTCATTTAGAGATGAATGCCTAAATAATGGGTATTACTTGGAACAGCCCCTCCTTAGTTACACTATTGGCAGCCCACTGGACAGGTAAGAAGTGTCATAATACAAAGATATAAATACACACTGTACACATTTGAGCACATTTGGACATTCTGCTATTACCTATCAAGATCATAATAGGATACAAGAACTTTAAACAGTACCATTGGAAAGTATACAGGCAGGCCCTTGCACTACATGCTTTGGGCAATTCATCCATAAATCTGAGCACTAAAGAGATGGGTATAGTGTGTATGGGTTTGGCAAAGTCAGCAGATAGATGATTGAGGATAGATAGAGAATTGGGATCAGCTGACTTAGCAGTTGGGGAGGGAGGGTTACAAAAAATTTGGGGACACCACAAAAAAAAGCATCTGGCCCTCTGCCTGAATTTAAATCAAAAATAACATTTCCAAACATTTTAGGGGGTGTTTGGGGTAAAGCACTACTATGGAGCTGAAAAAATACATTGTTAAGTGACTACATGAGGTGAATATAGGGCCAGGAGACACCATGCTGGGGAGGTTATTGAAGGGCAAATATGTATGAAGGACCTAAAATAATAATTATATAAAAATCCAGCATGCATGAGAACAAAGGGGACATTCACAGCATATTACAATCATGGTAATTAGGGAATGAGGAAAGAAATACAATATATTAGCAAACATTCAATACCATAAAATGTGATATAAAAGGATAAAAATCTTACCTTCATATACTCCTTCTGCAGGACCTGGATGATGGCAGAACAGGTCTCTGGGATAATGATCCCCAGAGCCTGGGGGGAGATGCCTGTCGAGAACTTGAGGTCCTGCAGGCTTCTCCCTGTGGCCAAATACCGCAAGGTAGCGACCAACCTCTGCTCCGGAGTGATGGCTTGCCTCATGCAGGTATCCTGCCTGCTAATATAGGGGGTCAGCGAAGCCAACAGACGGTGAAACACGGGGTCCATCATCCAGAGAAAGTTCCTGAAATCATCAGGATTATTCTCACGGATCTCACGGAGCAAAGGCATATGACAGAACTGGTCACGCTGAAGCAACCAATTCTTGGTCCATGAACTCCTCCCCACCCTGTCCATGGACTGGACTTGTGTCAAGGTCAGGACCCCAACACCAAGCCCCCGCACAGCACGAACTCTACGAGGAGTACGCATACGAAACATGGCTAGAAAACGGTCGGCTGCTCAGAACGAAGTAACAGAACGCACTGAAGAACAGCAAGGCCTGTGAAGAGCGACCTGAAAACCAGTAACGAACGAACAAGAATACAGTGACTAAAGTCACGCGGAACTTGCTTGCACGCACTGAAGAGCAGATACAAACCCACAAGCACAAACTGAACGGCAGAAAACGATCTGAAAGCCACGAGTCTGAAAAAGCGCGAATCGTCTCTCACCAAACTTTTACTAACACGAGATTAGCAAAAGGAGCCCAAAGGGTGCCGCGCTTGGTTCTGAACCGGCCTTTTCTAGTCTCGTCGTACGTGGTGTACGTGACCGCGTGGTTGTCGATCGGAAATTCCGACAACTTTGTGCGACCGTGTGTAGGCAAAACAAGCTTGAGCCAACATCCGTCGGAAAAAATCTGAGGATTTTGTTGTCGGAATGTCCGAACAAAGTCCGACCGTGTGTATGGGGCATAAGGCAGGCTATACATTATGCAATTTTCCTTCATTCAATCATGGGACCATCTGGTCACCGGACATCTCTATGCTCGTCATCCGGCGGCGGGCGATTCTTTCTCTGGGTCCCTGATGGCACGGGAGAGCCCGGAGAAGCACCGGATGGCGGCGGGGGGTATGTCCTCTTCCGTCACCTGTGAGAATAATAAAGCAGCGGAACTGCCACTATGATCATTCTTATGGTGCACAGAATCGGGATATCTGAATGATGCCTATAGCTGCAGGCATCATTCAGATATTCCCACTGAAAGTCCAGGATGTCATATGACGTCCTTGGGCGGGAACTGGTTAAACATTATTGTATATGGCCACAATTTGATCAGTGTATACATTATTCTAGAGTAGCCAACAAATTACATAATAGTAAAGACTGGATAACATCACTTAGACCGGCCATAGATGGTTTGAATCTCGGCCGGTTGAGCAGGAACCAGACAAGATTCAAACCATTTATGGCCAGGCTGAATGTATCCAAGTTGATCGATCGATCAACTTGGGTACAGTCAGCCTGCTGGATTTTTCATGTGACTGTTGCTAGTGGCTGTTATAGCCACTAGCGATAATCACTGTTTTCTCTCAGTGGGGACAGCTTCCCCCACCAGGAGCAAATGCCCTGTCAACACTGTCTGTGTTGATGGGGGAACTGAACAGTTACAGGAAAGAAAATTGCTCCATCTATTGTCGGCCTTACTGCTAAATCTCTTCCAATAGCGGTTAGGGAAGCTGTCATGGAGCCTAAAGCCAACCATAGACGGGAGAACACAATGGCTCTGTAGGAGGGACTCCCCTGTCAACACTGTCTATGTTGATGAGGGAATTAGGCGATTTGTTTTTCTGCAACCTGTGGTTGCAGGAAAGTAAGTCACTACATCTATTGCTGGCCTTAGCTTGCAATGCAACCTTCAACTTACTTTCAAATGGAAACAAGAGTACGTATAAAATAGAAACAGAGGGAAAAGAAGCCGCACTTAAGTCTTGGGTAATGTGACCTAAACTTGGCATTGTGTTATACCGCATGAAGCAGTTTTCTCTTGTTTACACTTCTGACATCAGCACCCAAGTGCATGGATTCTGAGGTATTCAATACTGTAGCTTGGATGTCACAAAGCTTTTCTGCACGGATAAGTATTTTTGTTTTAGCCACATGTATATATTTTTCAAATCTCATTGGACTAAACTGAAAATAGCTGTCACTTTTGAAAAATAAGTATCCTCATCCTGGTGTGTTACTTTTTCGAATTGAACCTGTTTTGTTTATCTTATATGAGTATGTCTAATGGGGTGTCAGCATATTATTATGTGCCCCACTATTAGAATGCAAGCTCTTTTAGCAAGCAGGGGCTGACTTGAATGACTTAATCTTCTCTGTAACATGTTGCACAAACTATCAGCATTATAAAAAAAAAAGGACATTACTTGCACATTAAAAAGTCCTTTATTTTCTTCCTGAAAAAAATCAAAACCTTAATTTTTACTAAGGCAACAGAAATTGTGTTCAGGGAAATACATGAATAAAACAGTCTACAATATAGATTGCATATAATTAGAATTGTCAAATCTCTACTTTCAAAAGCAGGGAGCTTATCTGCCATTGGCAAGAGCTCCATGGAAATAAAAGCAGTTAATTTGACAACGGGGAGAAATCAATTAAAAAGGTCACATTTATTTAATGTGCATCAGCTCTCAGGGGTTCTTGGATATTTTTTGTATTAGATTGCTCCGGTTTCTCTAGGAGGTACATACATGCATACATATGGGATTTTTTTCATTAATTATGCATTAAAAGATAAGGACAGAGCTCCTTGTATTTTTCAATCCATATCTCTTCACAAGCTAGAGTTCCCTCATTTCTCTTTTTTTAAAGCAGTGTTCCTGATTGTTATAATTGCTGATCGTATCTCTACATCACCTAATAACAAAAATACTCTAACCTTTTTGTGTAAAACACATGTGCCCTAGATATTGGTAACCCCATTATTTACATTGATGTGTGATGCAGGGCAGAGAAAGGGTGTCACAGGACTGTAACAAAACCAAATGATTGGCATCTATTAGGGAGCAGGGAACGATTGCTAGGAAATAACAAAAAATGTTCACCCTTGGTAAAAGAAATGTAAAAGCATATAGGAACTCTTCTTTTGCCAGGCATAAAATAATAGTAAGGAGTCCTTGGTAAGTGTATTTTTGCATCAGATTGTTGGTTTTAGTAAAATTATATTATTATTTACTATTTATTATTATTATTATTATTATTATTATATTATTAGTAGTATTTATTATACTTGTGCTGGATCGGGAACTGATATAATGTTACTGCATTTATAGAATATAATTATGATAACGATAAATATATATATATATATATATATATATATATATATATATATATATATTTACAATAATAATATAACAGTATTAGTACTCCATTGGGTATATTTTAATAGCAATGCAATCACCAGTGCCGAGACAATCTTATCCAGTGCCCAGTGCAAACATGGTAAACTGCACCCCCTCCGAGTGGAGGATAGGATGGGGCTAATAGAGCAAGCAGTGAGCTGTGTTGAATTGTATGTAATGTTTTTGGCATGCTCTAAAACAGTACCAATAGCTGTGGTACACTGCAGCAAACTGAGTTTAAAATTGGTGTACAAATATGGGGCTTACTATGGCCAAGGAAAAAATGCCCTTGCATCAGCGGTGTCACTGGAAGGAAACAATGCCCCTGAATTAGTGGTGTCACTGGAAAGAAAAAAGTTCCTGTGCCACAGATGTCACTGGAAGGAAAAATTGTCCTTGTATCAGGGGTGTTACTGGAAAGATAAAGTTTCTTGTATCAGTGGTGTCACTGGAAGGAAATATGGCTCTGCATAGGTGGTGCCGATAAGAGGAAAAATAGTGCTGCATCAATAGTTTTATACCATTGGCCATATTTTAACAGCAATGCAATCACCAGTGCTGGGACAAGGTCATCCAATGCCCAGGGCAGAGATGGCAAACTGCTCCCCCCTCCCTGAGTGGAGGACAGGATAGAGCTAATCGTGGCATGCAGAATGCTGTGAGGAATTATATGTAATATTTGTGGCATGCCCCGAAATAGTACCAATAGTGGTGGTGCACCACAGCAGTCTGAAGAGTTTAAATTTGGTGTACAAATATGGCCAATTTAAAAATGTCTCTGCATCAGTGGTGTTTCTAGAAGTAAACAAATTGCCCTGTGTTAGTGGTCTCACTGAAAAGAAAAAATGCCCTGCATCAGAGGTGTCACTGGAAGGTAAAAAGCTACTGCGTTAGTGGTGTCACTGGCAGTGGCGGCTGGTGGTAATTTTTTTTGGGGGGGGGGGCAGACAGTAACACCCCCGGTCAGTCGGTTGGTCAGGTGCACTTACCTCATATGCAGCGCTTCACCGGCGGCTTCCCTTGCTCCTCAGTGGCAGCGACGGCTCTCCCTTCCCCTGCTCTCCACAGGCATTGGCGGCTTTCATTTCCTCCCTCCTCCTCCTCAACGGCCAATTGGGACTCTTCTCTTTTCAGCCAATCGGAATGCTCTGCACTCCGAGCCCACCCTATTTTGAAGCGTATTAGAGCCCATGGCTCTAGACAGGTGCTTCAAAATAACACCCCGCCGCTGTAATTCAGGCGCCCAGCATTCTGAAAGGGGCCAGATGCCTAAATTGGGGGTGGCAGTGGCAGCCATTGATCTATCCATTATTCATATAGAGGGTAGCATGGAGAGAGGGAGCGGTGCTCTGGCGCCCCCAATGGCTGGGCCGCCACTGGTCACTGGAAAGAAAAATGTCCCTGCATCAAGGGTGTCACTTGAAGAAAAAAATTTTTCCTGTGTCAGTGGTGTTACTGGAAGGAAATATTGTCCCCATGCCAGGGTCTCAGTGGAAGGAAAAATGTCCTTGGCTCAGTTGTGTCACTGAAAGGAAAAAAGGCCCTGTGTTGGTGGTGTCACTGGAAGGAAAAATGGCCCAGTGTCAGTGGTGTTACTAAGAAGAAAAATTGTACTGCATCAGTGTCAGTGGGGGAAAATGTCCCTGCATCCGTGATGTCAGCAAAGGGCTGCTTTGGCATCAGTAAGATAAAGGAGGGAAGCTTGGAGGTGGGCTCTGTGTGGTCTATGGAACTAAAGGAATCGGGGGAGGGGTTGTGTGGGAGAATGGGGAGCTGAAGGGTTCTAAGGGATTAAGGGGTTTTTGGGGGGTTATGAGGTGGAGCGTGGTCCAGGCCTAAGTTTTTCTGTATAGTCATTCAGTTAAGAACTTATTTTCAGCACAGCACCCACTGAAGATGAAGTCAGTTTCTCCTTCTTTATAGCTCAGGTCCTAGTAATATGTCACATGTCAAATGAAGACAGGAAGAATAGCAGTCCACTCTTACTGCCAGAGGTGACATGCTGAGAAAAAGGAGTGTTCTTAGCAGCTGCACGCACTTTTCTGCTCACAGCGGGCTGCTATAGAGGGGAGGAGAGAACAAAATCCTCCCTCCAGCAGCGGTTAAAGCCCCTGCTCCTTCTGACAGGAGTGATGCTGCAGTCACTGCTGTCAGTGAGGCACCCAAGAATGGAGTGGCCGAAGCTCCCAGTGTGCCTCCCCCCATCCACATATCAACACCCAGGGCACTTGCCTTTTGCACCCTCTCCTTGTCCTGGCCCTGGCAATCAAACAACCTATTCACTAAGCTAACTAAATGTTGTCTTCGAAAAAAGGATTTTCACTTAGACAAGTGAATGAGGTGAAGTTTTGTGGATTTCACTCATTCAATCATAGGCAAACAAAAACCCAGTTTTTTTTTCTTTGCATAGAATGTATTATTCTTTGCAATGTGAATTTTTAATGTGTTGCACTTCTTTTATTAAGATAAGTGGAAATTCACTTGTAGAGTAGACATGCTCTATTCCTTTAGGGTCGAAATGCTCAGAAGTACTCAGTTGGTGAGCATTCCCAACATCACTGGACAATTATGCCAGAAGGCAAATTCACTAAGAATTACTAACAGCTAATCAGTTGTCAATAATCAGTTGTCAAGAATCAGCTCATAAAATGAACCAGCTACACACTCCGCCGTACGCCTGCATACCACTAGTTTATATAGTGATCAGTCTGCTAAAACTTTTCAAATTCTTTTTCAATGGTCAGCCAAAATTGTGACAGATTTCTACGGTTTATGTCACTTTGCATTGTCTCCTTAATTAACCCATAAAGCGCCTAAAGACCTTATCCCTTTAACAGAAGACAAAATATTGGAGGACCAACAAATGCAAGGAAAGTTGATATTTTGACTTAAAAGAACTAGGACACTTGAGAAAATAAAAAATAATCCCAAAGATTTGAAAATGCATACAAAGTAAAATTTTTTAATAATAATTCATCAGCCTATGAAAAGAAAATAAAGATTGATGTGCCATTACTTATTTGTCTGTCAAATGTGATGATTCTTTCCTGCATGTAATGGGTCCACAGTGTACTGCATACATTTGTGGGAGAATAAAAGGTTAAGGCGGACAGAAGATCAGCGACTGAACTTGTGCTATAACAAGAAAAGGAATAGGAAACACATATTGTAGACGTGAAATTCAGTATGAAAAAAAGCCCAGTGAAATCCTAGTTAGATAGCAGGTCTTGAATTTCTCTGTAGCCCTAGGCCGCCTTAATATTTATAGCCTGAACATCTCCATTACTTGAAGATCCTGTCAGGCTGACTTTGAAATGACATTACTGGAGTGAAGAGAAAAGTGGGCACGACTTGGAAATGATTAGAGTGTAATGTTAATAATTTAGCAATCCCATACACACAGATCCTCTAAGCCCCATCATCTCTTAGAGCAGAAATATGGTGATCACACTAGAAGCAGAGAGACACTGACTGATAACTGAAATGATTGGGGCTGCACAGAAACATACAAAGACATTTGCAAATAAATTCAACAATGCACAAGGGGGATAAGAGTGATTTTCAGAAAAGGATATTTGAAAATATCTAACTGGGAATAAAATAAAAATTCCTCGTTTAATTACACTTGCTCTTAAAAGAAGATAACAATCAACTACTAAGGCACAGTCCCATATAATAACTCCTGCTTTACGCAACACAAACATGAAGGATGCCAATTAACTTATTAGTGGTGGCTTCAAAAAGTTAGCAATATCAAAGTGTCCTTAACAAAGTTGTAGGTCAAGATATCCTGTGGTCCCGAAGAAACAGCCAGCCACTGGAGTAGAATGTCTCATCATACTACCTTTTTTTTTGGTTGGGAATTGGCTTCTTCTTCTGAAGAAGTGTTCATATCAAAAGTATGTCATGCATTTTATATGCTTAAGATGGGACTATATTAGCAGGAAACAGTGTATATAGTTCTTTAAAAGCTCCCTGTCTTGGGACCCTTGTTAAAACATCTGCAGAGGGTGCAGAATATAATTCTGTACCCTTTTTGCATTATGGTCCTTGGAAAATACATAAGCTGCAATGACTGCAGTGTAGTCAAAGGCATGCAAACGGATTCTATAGGCATTTTATATACTTGTTCATCAATGCACAAATCAGGTTCACAAGAGAATCTTTTTTTTGTAGTGGTTTTCACTAGTTGCCACAACAGATCCGGCATTCCATTGACCATTAACTGGTGTATAGAATAGTATTATTGAATGGTGAAACATCTTAGAACCCGCTCAACTTTTATTACTCTTGTGTAAATAATAAAGCAGAGAAAAGGGGAAACAGTTCACCAAAGCATATTTAGTAAGAAGTGTGTGTGTGGGAGGGAGTTGGGGGCAATGTCTTGCAATACCAACATAAATGTGTCCAGTGTTCAGCCTTGCTAACAGAAAATAGGAACATTGGTACAGCTTTAAGAAGCTGTAAGGCAACGTATAGGTGAGCTTGCTCCAAATTTAGTCACTGCTATATAGCCCTCAAAATATCCCTTAAAATTAGTGCTCTTATAGATTTATAGATTAGAGCAGGAACTACTTTAGAGGCACCTAGAACACTGACCTAATGCAATGAGAGCCTCACATTTACCTGATCGCTTAAGCCAGGCATACATGGATCAAAATTTGGATGGTTCAGCAGGGACCGGCTGAGATTCAATCTTGTATGGGCAGGCTGATTGTACCCAAGTTGTCCATCGATCAACTTGGGTACAACAAGCCTGTCAGGTCTTTAACATTCAATTACTGCTGGAGGCTAGCAGTAATCATTGTGTTCTGACAGATGGGAAGGTCTAAACCCCCCCCCTTCCCTACCACAATAGTGCTGCAGGAGGCACTCCCCCATCAACACTGACTGTGGTATTGGGGGAATGGGGCAATTTTCTTTCCATCCACCCGTATCGAATCATCTATGGACTGCTCTATATTCTGGACGTTACATTTGCACTTTAGTCACACCATTCAGTAGCACTAGATTATTTCGTTCTTGTAAACCAGCTCCTCTATAAGCCTTACTAAAGCAAAGAGAGACTTTATACAAGCTTTACAGGTGAATGTTGAGAGAAGGGAGTTGTTCAGCAGATTTTGGTCACTGGTACCTTCAAAGCTTAGAGCACTCTCATAACACCAGGAACTTACAGGGCTACACACTCAGCCCACAAATATATTCAACTAAGCTCAATATTTGTAATTCTTCTTTTGCTGGGTAGCATGGTTTAGTGCAAGCAAATTTAGCATATCTTTTTGACATAACATAGCAAACATTTTGTGAGAGGATAGAGAGCCGTATGAGTCTTTTCGCAGATTTTGGAAAATAATATCTTTAGAGCTTAGAACAATCTCACAACACCAGGAACTTCCAAGGCCACACACATCCAGTGTGGTGCCCAGTCAACATCACAGAGGAATAAATGGGTTCTTTAAGCTGAGGAGTTAAAACGTAAAGAGGATCTTCAGGCTGTATGAAACAAATTAAAAGTCAGCAGCTACTAATTACTGTAGCTGCTGACTTTAATACAAAGACATTTACCTGTCCAAGGATCCAGCGTTGTCCTCACCCGACCTGATTCTTCACCGGCCTTAGGGTCCCTGGTGCTGGCATGTTTACTAAGGGAAGCTGACTGTGACTGCTTGTGGCTTCACAGCCAGCTTCCCGCTGCGTATGTGCAAGCCACGCTGCACTTTGTGAATGAGACCGCGGTCTTCTAGGACCTGCGACATGTCTCAGAAAGCAGAGGGCAAGGGGGGGGGGACCAAACTTCTGCTCGGTTCACCTAAGTAATCTGAGCAGATGTTGGAGCAGGTTCCTGTCAAAACTAGGTACCCACTCCCTCCAAAAAAAATAAATGTCTCCAAAAGTGATGGGGGAGGAGAAAAATACAAAAATATTCCTTCTGGAGTGCAATATTTCTTGCATTCTTCCAGAACCTAACACCAGTGAGACATTGTGGGGTTGATTTACTAAAACCAGAGAGTGCAAAATCTGGTGCAGCTATGCATAGAAAACAATCAGCTTCCAGGTTTTATTGCCAAAGCGTAATTGAACAAGCTGAAGTTAGAAGCTGATTGGATACCATACACAGCTGCACCAGAAGTTGCACTCTCCAGTTTTAGTAAATCAACCCCTGTTTCTTTTTCTACTGTGGCTTGTCTTATGCAGCCTCTTTACAGTACACCACACCTAGTGCCCAGTGTTCAATTCCCCCTCCATCAGCACTCAATTCACTTGCCAAATTATTTTGATAGCACTGTTGGAGAGTGACAATGGAAATTCAATGGCATCATTGGAAACTTCTACTGAACTATTCAAAAGTGGAACAAAACAACATTAGTTATATCTGGCTGATGCCTTTCTTGGTTCCACACAGCAAAGTTTCTGACGTGCTTTCATAGACTCTGGACGACAGGATGGCTCTGCGCTCCCCCAGGGCAGGGTATCCTCTCTGGTGCACACAGGTCTCTTTTCACTGCTACTACAGGGTTACCCTCACCTCTCAGTCTTTCCTCTCAGCTGGTGGACCATTTCCATCAATCAAATCAAGAACTGATGTTACCATAGTGGAGAAAAAAGTGTCAAATCTCTTAAAGACCCCACCACACTTGCGTTTCAAACATTAAATCATTATCTTATCTACCTGAAAATGTTTTTTTTTTCCTTTGGTTGTAGGGGGGGGGCTAAATCTCACCTCATGTCTGTAAATTGCTTTAGGTCAGCAACTTTGTGAGAACAAACTTGTCAGCCACTTATTAGTTGCAAAGGTAGAGCTGAAGAACAGCAGTGCTGAAATGATGGAAATAACATATTGGCATGTTTTTAGCCAGTACTAAATTCTGAACAATACATGGCTCAGACACTGAAAAACCTTTGATTAATTGAACAAAAGAAGTCTGCTAAATATTGATTCTTAAATAAGAACTGTTTTAGTATGTCAATTTAAAATCCATCATAGCATCAGCAACAATGGATATAAACTGATAAGCAGACAGCAATTATAATGAAGCCATTAACCAGACTAAATCTATCATTCTTGGCCTTAGTCAGTCCTCCATCAGCTCTCACTTTATTGAGGAGTAATGGCAGCTACTAGTTCTCTTCCTGGCACCATTATGGACGAGACAGATGACTGAATCAATGCTTTTTAGCTGTGTGCTGAAACTTGACTATCAACTCAATCTATGAAAATGGCACTTTGAACAACTGTAATTATCATCCCAACATGTTCATTTAACAGAGCTTGTTTCAAGTACTATTTATTGCTGGTTTAACTACTAGCCTAGAGAGCATGCTAATTCTGGCTATTTTTTGAAGTAGTGAAAACTGTACACTTCCTTTGACATTCCACTGATGTGTTCAGCAGAGCTGTAAAATAACAAGAAAGTTAAGA
The DNA here is from genome assembly GCF_042186555.1 of Aquarana catesbeiana. Lineage (NCBI taxonomy): Eukaryota > Metazoa > Chordata > Amphibia > Anura > Ranidae > Aquarana > Aquarana catesbeiana. The sequence continues at coordinate 284,013,377 of NC_133325.1, forward strand.
TCAAATAGCTTTAGAAAGTAGTGTGTGGTGGGTCAATGTGACATACACACTTGTAAAAGTTATTTATGGGGATGATCAAATATTGCTTGCCTCTTCTATGACAGTTCTGTAAAGTACTAGAGCAAAACTCTAGGAGGTTAAACTCTGCATTTTAAAACTTGTCTTAAAAGAAACATGTGGACTATCACTGCTGAGCTCTTTCTAAAAATGCTAGTTGCCTGGCAGTCACACTAAGCCATGGTCAGGGCCCCAAACCAAGCACAGGCATAAGGGATTGGTACCAAATACTGGTTCGGGTGCTCAGGTTCAGCACATCACGGATCTGGTGGAAAGATTACTGGGAGGGGGTGGGGAAGACCCAGCTGTCATGATGCACGTTGGCACCAATGACAAAGTCAGAGGCAGATGGAGTGTCCTAAAGAATGATTTTAGGGACTTAGGGGCTAAGTTGAGGAAAAGGACCTCCAAGGTAGTATTCTCAGGAATACTACCGGTATTCCCACACCAGAAAGGCAGAGGGAGATTAGGGAAGTAAACAAGTGGCTGAAGAGCTGGTGTAGTAAGGAGGGGTATGGGTTCCTGGAGGACTGGGCTGAATTCTCAGTCGATAACTGGTACTATAGAAGGGACGGCACCTAAATGAGGAGGGTGCAGATCAGCTGGAAATGAAGATGGTCAAAAAAGTTAGAGGGGTTTTTAAACTAGGCGATGGGGGAGGGTTCAGAGGTAGAGATAGTCAATTCAGAACATATTCCAGAGGGTAGTATTGGGGGCATTAGTGGTAAGTTGACCGAGGCACATAAACAAGGTAAGTATAGTAGCAAGTCCTAGTTGCAATCTCCTAACACCCAATAAGAGGATAATATACGACCGGTCTAAACTACATGGCATGTTCACCAATGCCAGGAGCCTGGCGGACAAGATGGATGAACTAGAGCTATTGTTGTACGAGGAGGATTTGGATTTTTTGGGAATTTCAGAGACCTGGATCAACAGCTCTCATGATTGGCTGGTAAACACTCAAGGGTATACCCTTTATCGCAAGGATAGAGAGGGTAAAAAAGGGGGAGGGGTATGCCTATATATCAAGAATAATGTACAAGTGAATGTGAGAGATGATATCACTAAGGGAGCTAGGGAGGAGGTGGAATCCTTATGGATAGAGCTCCAAAGGGATGAAGCTAAGGGGAAAATAATACTGGAACTATGCTATAGGCCCCCTAACCTAAGGGAGGAAGGGGAGACAGATCTCCTATCACAATTTGGATTAGCAGCAAGGATGGGAGGTGTTATCATAATGGGGGATTTTAACTATCCAAACAATCTAAGTCCTATCTAAGTCCATCTGAATTTTTGAAGGATAAAGTCCGATGGGGCATCGGACTCTTTCTGTCGGAAATTCCGCTCGTGTGTACGTGGCATTAGGAATAAAAATTTGAGAGAGGTTCCAACCCTTATGTACTCTATCCAAAATGTAAACACGTTTGGACTATACATACACTTATATTGTAACTATACTTGTGATTGTGCTCAAAAAATAGATTTTATGGTTGGGGACTCTTTTAGATCTATGCGTGTGTGTAGAAGTACATTATTTTGTAGTTCTGGGCAGGTCTGTTGACATGCATTGCCGTGTGTCCTTTGTGCATCGCCATGCATTTTGATGTGCATTGATGGACACACATTTCCAATGCAATTTTAAATTTAGAATTTAGAGGAGAGTAACAGCCATTGACCAAGGTGCATTATTACCTCTTGCATGCATGTTATATGCCTTTTGATGCACTGTCATTGACATCTTTGGGCCTCCCAACTCAGTAAAACATTTTTTGAAATGCCCTGCACTGCAGCACTGAGATGTGAATAAGCACTATTTTATTATGGATAAATTTGACGCTTTAGCGCATTGTAGCAACAGCATAAATAGGCCCTACATGTTTAGTAGATTTTGTGAGATCTTTGAACTTTTGTCCTTTTCTTGCAGTTCCATTCCCACTGAGTTCAGGGAGCTCCAATGTCACACGTTCAAACGGTCACACCCTGCAGAGGAAGTCAGGTACAGAGAGGATCAAAAGTAATATTGGATTGGATTGATGTGCCATGATGTAGGTCTAGGCAGTTGAAGTCATTATTATTAGTACATTCAAATAATCTGTGTCCTTTATGAAATACTGCATATTTAAGAATTTTGACTGTGACTAAATTCAATCCAAATTAAAAATTGTTAAAATAAAAAAAATACTATACAGTAAAAAGAAAACACTCAACAGAGAATCAAGTATACATTTTATTAGGGTGTTGACACATTATTAGGTTACTGTCTAGATCAACATTAATCTAATTGCAGTGATACTTGTGCAAATGGAGATTTACTGTTTTGGATATATTCAGACACGCACTACAGTTTTCACTTGAGATAAGCCAATGACAGAGTTGTCTTGATGAACTTCCTTTCTTTCCTTTTGCATGGTCACAGCATGCATATTTATGCACCTCTCCTTAAAAAAATCTTCGAGTTTGGGAAGGACTGTTAGCTACCCCAGTTTCCGAACCACCTTCTCCCCCCTCCATTTTTTTCTATCTTTCTTGCACTCTTTTCTTTACCACATTTCTCTGCTGCTTTTCCTCTCTTTCTCTTGCATTTCTTTGTTCTCTCTTTAATCTCTACAAAACATACAAAACCTTTTTGACAGGAAGTGAGATTCCCACCGGCCACAAAGACACCTGATGGCACCTATAGGCAATTCGCTAGGCCGAAGCAATTCTGGTCATCCTGCTCATGGCAAATTCAGCCGTTGAGTAGGGATGAGCTTCGTGTTCGAGTCGAACCCATGTTCGACTCGAACATCGGCTGTTCGATCGTTCGCCGAATTGCGAACGTTATGGGCCGTTCGCGCTAAATTCGTGTGGCGCGTCACGGCCCATAATTCACTGCGGCATCGCAGTGCATTGCTGGCTGATGATTGGCCAAGCATGCACTATGACCCGCATGCTTGGCCAATCACAGCGCTGTCAGTAGAGAGAGCTGTAATTGGCCAAAGCCAGGGTGGCTTTGGCCAATTATGGCTCAGGGGATTTAGTACACACCCCACACTATATAAGGCCGCCTGCACGGCGGCCCTGTGTAGTGTGTGTTCCGGTGTGCTGAGAGATAGAGAGAGAGAGAGACAGTGTCATTTGATTTGAGTTAGATAGATTAGGCAGAACAGTCAGTCAGTTAGCTGCACTTACAGTGTATTGTGTATATATATGCATCCCAGGTGTTGCATATATATATATACACTGTATTCAGTTTAGCTAGATCTGTTCCTGTTATCTTCTATCTAGACTATTTACATTTAATGCAGTGCGTCCTGCTCACAGTGTTCAGCTAGATCCGTTCCTGTTAAATTCCTACTGACCGGCAGGCTTGTCTGGTTACAGTATATAAAGCTACCTGAAGAAAATTACAGGTGTTCTATTTGATCCTATTAGTACCACGGTCAGGCAGCTAGACTATTTACATTTAGTACAGTGCGTCCTGCTCACAGTGTTCAGCTAGATCCGTTCCTGTTATCTTCCTACTGACAGGCAGGCTTGTCTGGTTACAGTATATAAAGCTACCTGAAGAAAATTACAGGTGTTCTATTTGATCCTATTAGTACCACGGTCAGGCAGCTAGACTATTTACATTTAGTACAGTGCGTCCTGCTCACAGTGTACAGCTAGATCCGTTCCTGTTATCTTCCTACTGACAGGCAGGCTTGTCTGGTTACAGTATATAAAGCTACCTGAAGAAAATTACAGGTGTTCTATTTGATCCTATTAGTACCACGGTCAGGCAGCTAGACTATTTACATTTAGTACAGTGCGTCCTGCTCACAGTGTACAGCTAGATCCGTTCCTGTTATCTTCCTACTGACAGGCAGGCTTGTCTGGTTACAGTATATAAAGCTACCTGAAGAAAATTACAGGTGTTCTATTTGATCCTATTAGTACCACGGTCAGGCAGCTAGACTATTTACATTTAGTACAGTGCGTCCTGCTCACAGTGTACAGCTAGATCCGTTCCTGTTATCTTCCTAATGACAGGCAGGCTTGTCTGGTTACAGTATATAAAGCTACCTGAAGAAAATTACAGGTGTTCTATTTGATCCTATTAGTACCACGGTCAGGCAGCTAGACTATTTACATTTAGTACAGTGCGTCCTGCTCACAGTGTTCAGCTAGATCCGTTCCTCTTATCTTCCTACTGACAGGCAGGCTTGTCTGGTTACAGTATATAAAGCTACTTGAAGAAAATTACAGGTGTTCTATCCCAGCTTAGTGCAGCTACAGGCCATTAGTATGTCTGGAAGGCCAAGAAGGAGAGGCAGACAGTCACAAGCCAATAAGAGAGGGCAAGCAGGCTCTGTGTCTAGTGCTGGTCGTGGAGACGGTGCATCCTCATCAGCACGTGGCCATGGGACACGCTTGGCCTTTTTTTCGGCAGCTGGCCATGTTGAGCCGCAACATGCGGAAGACTTGGTCGAGTGGATGACCAAGCCGTCCTCATCCTCCTCATCCTCTCTCACCCATGCCCAGGGTGCTTTGTCTGGCAAAGCAGCGGCCTCTTCCCTCAGCTCAATGTCATCAGTGACTCCTTCCCTAGCTCCACCATGTCCTCATGAGGATTCCCTCGAACTGTTTGACCACAGTGTTGGGTACATGCTCCAGGAGGATGCCCAGCGTTTGGAAGGCTCTGATGACGATACTGAGCTCGATGAAGGCAGTAACATGAGCGCGGACAGAGGGGGTGCCCAAGAAGGACAGCAATCTGGCAGTCATGCTCCCCCTGCTGCAGCATACTGCCAGGTTTGCTCCAGTGATGAGGAGGGAGGGGATGATGAGGTCACTGACTCAACGTGGGTGCCTGATAGGAGAGAGGAGGAGGAGGAGGAGGAGGAGGAGGAGGAGGAGGAGGAGGAGGAGGAGGAGGAGGCGGCAGCACATCACCAACGAGGCAGGATGCCCTCCAGGGGCCAGCCTAAGGGCAGCACATTGACTGCATCACACCCCAAAGCTCCACATGTGCAGGGCGCTGCAGTCTCTGCGCGTTATTCAAAAAGTTCTTTGGTGTGGGCCTTTTTTGAGACGAGTGCATCAGATCGCACCGCTGCTATTTGCAACATATGTCTCAAGCGTATCTCGCGTGGCCAAAATATCTCCCGCTTGGGTACCACATGCTTGACCAGACATATGTTGACCTGCCATGCAGTTCGTTGGCAAGCGTATCTAAAAGACCCACACCAAAGAACAAAGAGGATCTCTCCTTGCTCCTCATCAGCTGAGATTTCCAACCCCACTAGACCTTCAGTCCTCTCTGAGACCTGCAGTGAGAGGAATGAAGGTGTAGAATTAGGTGTGTCACAGCCAAGTACTTGTGGGCAATCTGCTTTTGGTACACCGACGTCAGATTGTACCAGGCAAATTTCCCTGCCCCAGCTGCTGCACCGCCGAAAGAAGTTTGCTCCCAGCCATCCACATGCCCAGCGGTTGAATGCTAGCTTGGCAAAATTGCTAGCACTTCAACTGCTGCCTTTTCAGTTGGTAGACTCTGCCCCCTTCCGTGAGTTTGTGGAATGTGCGGTTCCTCAGTGGCAGGTACCCAAACGCCACTTTTTCTCACGGAAGGCGATTCCGGCTCTCTACCGGCATGTGGAAGGCAATGTCCATGCCTCGCTGGACAGGGCGGTCAGCGGTAAGGTGCATATTACCGCTGACTCATGGTCCAGCAGGCATGGACAGGGACGTTACCTAAGTTTCACGGCGCATTGGGTGACTCTGCTGGCAGCTGGGAAGGATGCAGGACAAGGTGCAGTAGTGTTGGAGGTTGTTCCGCCACCACGCCTCCAAAATGCTGATTGTGACACACCTCTCTCCTCCACCCCCTCCTCTTCTTCTTCCTCCATGGCCTCTTCCTCGGAACCAGCGGTGCTCCGTAGGCGTTCAAGGGGCTACGCAAGTACGCAGGCCAAAAGATGCCATGCGGTGCTTGAGCTGGTGTGCTTGGGGGACAGGAGCCACACTGGGGCAGAGGTTCTGTCAGCTCTGCAGGGGCAGGTTCAGAGGTGGTTGACGCCACGCCAACTTAAGGCAGGAATGGTGGTTTGCGACAATGGCACCAACCTCCTCTCTGCCCTCCGACAGGGACAAATGACCCATGTGCCCTGTTTGGCTCACGTCCTTAACTTGGTGGTGCAGCGGTTCTTGGGCAGGTACCCGGGCTTACAGGATGTCCTGAGGCAGGCCAGGAAAGTCTGTGTGCATTTCCGCCGGTCATATAATGCCAGTGCTCGGCTGACGGACCTCCAAAAGGAGTTTAACCTGCCCAAGAACCGCCTAATCTGTGACATGCCCACCAGGTGGAACTCAACGTTGGCCATGCTGCAGCGGCTGCACACGCAGCAGAGGGCCATAAATGAGTACCTGTGCGACTATGGCACCAGGACAGGGTCAGGGGAGCTTGGTTTTTTTTCCCCACGCCAGTGGGCCATGATCAGGGATGCATGCACTGTCCTGTCACCATTCGAGGAGGCCACGAGGATGGTGAGCAGTGACAGTGCATGCATCAGTGACACTGTCCCCCTTGTCCACCTGTTGGAGCACACGCTGCGTGGAATAATGGACAGGGCACTTGAGGCAGAACAGAGGCAGGAAGAGGAGGACTTCCTTAGCTCTCAAGGCCCCCTTTATCCAGACAGTGTTCCTGCGTGCCCGCCGATCACACAGGAAGAGGACGAGGAGGAAGAGGAGGAGGAGGAAGATTGTGTCAGTATGGAGGTGGAGCCTGGCACTCAGCATCAGCAGCAGTCTTTAAGGGATCAGTCCCAAGAAACACATGGACTTGTACGTGGCTGGGAGGAGGTGGCTGCGGACCATGTCGTTCTTAGTGACCCAGAGGACTCCGGACCGAATGCCTCAGCAAACCTACGCTGCATGGCCTCCCTGATCCTGCAAAGCCTGCGTAAGGATCCTCGTATTAGTGGTATCAAGGAGAAGGACCAATACTGGCTGGCAACCCTCCTTGATCCACGTTACAAGGGTAAGGTTGCGGACCTTATCTTGCCATCGCAGAGGGAGCAGAGGATGAAACATCTTCGGGAGGCCTTGCAGAAAGGTCTGTGCAACGCGTTCCCAGAGACTGGGAGGTTACAAACTCCTGTTTCTGGACAACGTGTTGCTGAGGCTTCGGTCAGTCAAAGAAGGAGCGGTGGAGAAGGTGGCCGTCTGACCGATGCGTTCAGACAATTTTTTGGTCCGCAGCCCCAAGGTATGATCGGTTCCAGCAACCATCGCCAGCGTCTGTTTTACATGGTGCAGGAATACCTAGGGGCAAGATCAGACTTGGACACCTTTCCCACCGAAAATCCTCTGGGTTACTGGGTCTTGAGGATGGATCACTGGCCAGAGCTTGCACAGTATGCAATTGAGCTACTGGCCTGTCCTGCATCCAGCGTTCTTTCGGAACGCACATTCAGTGCTGCTGGAGGCGTGGTAACCGATCACAGGGTGCGTCTGTCCACCGACTCGGTCGATCGGCTGACCTTCATAAAAATGAATGAGTCTTGGATCACCACCAGCTACCAAGCACCTGATGCTGATGTAACCGAATAATTTTTTTTGAAATCTCAGATCCCTTCAAAGACTGCCTATGCTGATGCTGAGTGACTATCCCTGAGTAATTATCCTCTTCCTCCTCAATCATCACGCTGATAGCTTGTTGCAGTGTTGTGGCACCAGCACCAGTGCCTAAGGCCCAATTTTTCTGCCCCTGTCTAACAGGGGCGTGTAATTACAATTTTTGATGCAATACTTTGCAGCAGGGCTCGTTCCTGCGTTCCAACTAGAGTGTCTGTGAGGGGTTGCAGTGTTGTGGCACCAGCACCAGTGCCTAAGGCCCAATTTTTCTGCCCCTGTCTAACAGGGGCGTGTAATTACAATTTTTGAAGCAATAATTTGCAGCAGGGCTCGTTCCTGCGTTCCAACTAGAGTGTCTGTGAGGGGTTGCAGTGTTGTGGCACCAGCACCAGTGCCTAAGGCCCAATTTTTCTGCCCCTGTCTAACAGGGGCGTGTAATTACAATTTTTGAAGCAATAATTTGCAGCAGGGCTCGTTCCTGCGTTCCAACTAGAGTGTCTGTGAGGGGTTGCAGTGTTGTGGCACCAGCACCAGTGCCTAAGGCCTAATTTTTCAGCTCCTGTTCAACAGGGGCATGTAATTACAATTCTTGATCTAATATTTCACAGCAGGGCCCTGTGAGGGCTTACAGTGTTGTGGCCACAGCAACACCTAAGGCCCAAATTTCTGCTGAGTATATAGGGCAGGACCCTACTTTCAAACATCTAACTTACAAACGACTCCTACTTGCAAACGGAAGGAGACAACAGGAAGTGAGATGAAATCTACCCCTAGGAAGGGAAATTCTCTCCTGTAAGAGTTAATATGGGAAAACAAGTTCTCCTTTCCACTGATGCTTTCCAATCCTTGTTCCACAAAAAAACCCAAATTTTCAAAAAACATTTTTCATTGGGACAAAAAAGTGAGGTGAAATCTTCTGAAGAGGAGGAAAGACAGCAAAACAAATGTCACAGGGGTGATAACCCTTCCCTATGTTTTCCAAAAAGCTTAGAAAAGATTTTTTGGCTGGAGCTAAACACGTTAAAAATGTTCAAAATTACAAACAGATTCTACTTAACAACAAACCTACAGTCCCTGTCTTGTTTGCACCGCCTGTATACTGCTGTTCAGAGTATATAGGGCCTGGTGGCCCCACACCTTTCCTTATTTTAATTTGGGTGCGGGGTTCCCCTTAATATCCATACAAGACCCAAAGGGACTGGTAATGGACTGGGGGGTACCCATGCCGTTTGTCTCACTGATTTTCATCCATATTGCCATGACCCGACATGACATTAAACCCGCAAGCAGTTTTAAATGAGATTTTTTCCTTTAAAAATGACATTTGGTGCAGGGACTGTTCTAAACATGGGAAACACGCGTCACTTTACAGGCATACTATAGACACCCCCCAGGTACGATATTTAAAGGAATATTTCACTTTTTTTTTTTTACTTTAAGCATCATTAAAATCACTGCTCCCGAAAAAACGGCCGTTTTTAAAAGTTTTTTTTGCATTGATACATGTCCCCTGGGGTAGGACCCGGGTCCCCAAACCCTTTTTAGGACAATACCATGCAAATTAGCCTTTAAAATGAGCACTTTTGATTTCGAACGTTCGAGTCCCATAGACGTCAATGGGGTTCTAACGTTCGTGCGAACTTTCGGTCCGTTCGCGGGTTCTGGTGCGAACCGAACCGGGGGGTGTTCGGCTCATCCCTACCGTTGAGTTCTTACACATTATTACCGATATTGTTCTATTCCTGGAACATTCTTACTCCTGTCGCATTTTGGTACATCTTTCTTGCTTTCTCTATTTTTTGTACACTTTGTTGCTATAAATAAAACATTTTTTAAAAATCTTAATTTTTCAATTGTCTGAGCTGACTTTAAAATATTCAATAGCCAACATACCTATGTTTTATTATATTTTTGACTGCTCAATCACACACAGTTGCACACTACAGATCATAGATATCAATTCATTAGACTATGACTACTTACTTTGTTAATTAAAGTTTGAATGAAGCCAAGAAAAAGTCTTATGTGATTAACCTGCTAAATCTAGAAAATATTATCTTTAGTAGAATCCCAAGCATGAAGCAATGGCATGTGCAAATGTAACACTTTTTCTTTTAAAAACTCCCAGCCAAAACTTTTTTGAGGATAGAACAGGTAAGGATTGCAACTCCTTCCAAGCTTTTATTGTTGTCTATGTCTTTGTAAGGGAAAATTTCTCCGGTGTCCTGCCCAGTTGGCCAAACAGGAAATAAGACGACTTTTCCTATAAGTTTCTTTAATGCTGTCTCTGCCCCCATGGAAAGATTTCTCACATTTGTTCCTGTGATTACCACTACAGAGATTTTTTTTACTTTTTTTTCCAATTCTCTATGCAATAACAAGTGTTTCAGTCAGAAATGTCCATTTTTGCCCACATGGAAACTCCAGGGGACCTCATGGAATGACCACGCAGTTGTTAAAGGTGATACTCAAATTGGACTAGAACTGGGTTGCACATTGCCAGAGTTGATGGACTTTAATGGTAAATGCAATGTGCTGTGAGCATTGGTCTGTGATGTTCTTGCTTTCATTAAGAATTTATTGAACACAATCAAAAGAAATCTGGAATTCGCTGCAACACTTAACCTTTATTGATCCTTCATGCAAAGAACATCATAGACAGTTCAGGGTACAGTAAAAGCTGTCATGTTTTGCACTGTAACTAGCGCTTATACATAACCTCATGGCTAATGTGTTCACCTGGAATGTAGTTCTCTTCAGTGGTGGTTCTCCAGAATTTATTAAAGATGCATATGACGTGCTTTTGACCAGTTTCAGCTTTGTCTGGATTCTCATAGACTTGTAAGGGGAGTGAAGCAGTTCTGAAGAGAACAAAAGTCTGTCAATACAGACCTAAAAAGTGTTTGATATTAAGGTACTCTACTTGAAAGTATTTTATAGTATACTCATCAGTGCTTTTAATTTGAGCTCTATTTTGTGTACAGTACCTTTACCTCTTAGCTCATTTCTGCAGTCAAGATGTAAGAAAAAGGAGTAGCTGGGGAAAACACTTTAACACTCCTGAGTGGCAACTCATATAATGGTCATACCGTCATGCAATATTTAGGGCTGGATTTTTATCAATGTAGCTTATTGGTACACAAGTTTTGCCACTCTCAGTAACAGCCATCAGCTAGCTATACTCAACTTATATTCTCTTGTTTAGTCCACAGGCTGAGCAAGAGCAAATCAGTCAATTCCTCTGTCCATGCTAAACAGCATGGATTGAGGAAAAACCAGCAATCGTGATTGCCTGAATACCTGGACAGTCACTGCATCTGATAAGATGCAGCCACTGCTTGGTCAATCATTTTTCACCTGGCTCTGTTTATTTTTAAGTCAACTTTTGTTGACTTTTGTTGAGCTGGGTAGTGCTGACAGAGCCACCCACAGTTTGAATTTTAGCAGGAATCAGCTGAACTTCATGCCATCTATGGATTGCTTTACACAGAACATGTGCCTGTTTTCCTGGACTAATAGAGAACATTGTGATTATGTTGAAAAAAACTTTACATTGGATTCCTACCAATAATGGTAAAAAATGTGGCTGATAATTACAAAGGGAAAAGCTGCCTCTTGACACCTGCCACCTGTAAACTTGTGTCCACTATGCCTATTTCTTAATCTGACCATGACAATATTTTTTTCATAGAATATGCACTGTTGCCTGAACATGTCAAAATACAGTAATTTATACAATGCAGTAATTAAGCATTCTAAACAGTTTGGCTCCAATACAGGAAACAAATGACTAGCATTGCAATTGCCCCACCAAACTAAGAATGCTTGCACTTTATGATGGTATAAACAATCCAAATATTAAAGTATATGTGAACCATTACCTTGTAAAACAAAATGAGATTCAAAACATATGTGTACACATAATAAAACATTATAAATACCCTTTTTTCCTTTTTTTTATAAGTGATTACATACCCTCTGTTCCGAGCTGCATAAGGAGCTTAGAGAGCTGGGGGAGGAGGAACAGCAGCACTCAGAACTTCCCAGTGAATGGCTGTGCACGAAGGGGGGGATGTGTTAGCACTAAACATGCTGTGCTCTTGTGCCTAGCATTGTAAATTTTTAATAGGAAAGCAGAGGGACTGGCAGGGAACACCAGATATTTCCTACAAAGGCAGCAATGCAAAGAGAACAGAATACCTTTTCATACAAGTACATGGTACAGCAGGCTTATATAAGGAATATGACATGTTGGGTAAGAATGAGCCAAACACCCCCCAGTTCGGGTCGCAGTAGAACATGCGAACAGACAAAAAATTTTTGCGAACATGCGAACACCGTTAAAGTCTATGGGACATTTACATGAAAAAAAGTGCTAATTTTAAAGGCTTATATGCATGTTATTGCCATAAAAAGTGTTTGGGGACCCACGTCCTGCCAAAGGGGACATGTATCAATGCAAAAAAATTTGTAAAAACGGATGTTTTTTCAGGAGCAGTGATTTTAATAATGCCTAAAGTGAAACAATAAAAATAAAATATTCCTTTAAAGATCATGACAGGGTGGGTCTTCTTAGTGTTCCTGTAAAGTAGCGCATCTTTCCAAAGTTTATAACAGTACCACAGCAAAATGACATTTCTAAAGGAAAAAATGTCATTTAAAACTGCTATTGTCAGATCCCGGCAATATAGATAAAATCATTAAAAAAAACAGAGTAGGTCCCCCCCCAGTCCATTACCAGGCCCTTTGAGTCTGGTATGAATATTAAGGTGAACCCCGCACCAAAAATACCACAAAAATGGGATGGATGCCCCCCAAAATCCATACCAAACCTTCCAGCAGCACTGAAAGTGCGTTCAGAAAGCATGCTGGGTGCAGGACAGGCCAGTAGCTCAATTGCATATTGAGCAAGTTGGCCAGTGGTCCATCCTCAAGACCCAGAAACCCAGTGTATGCGCTGTTGGATAGGCCTGAAAGTCTGCTCTTGCCCCTAGATATTCCTGCACCATATAATGCAGAAGCTAGCGATGGTTGCTTGAACCAATCAGACCTTGGCGTTGAGGACTGAATAATTGTATAAAGGCATCGGTCAGCCGGCCACCTTCCCCACCACTCTTCCTCTGACTGAACGAAGCCTCAGCAACACGTTGTTCACCACCAGGAAATGGTAACCTCCCAGGGTATGGAAATGCGTTACACAAACCTTTCCTCAAGGCCTCCTGAAGATGTTTCATCCTATGCTCCCTCAGTGAAGGCAGGATGAGTTCTGTAACTTTACCCTTGTAACGTGGATCAAGAAGGTTTGCCAGCCAATAATGATCCCTCTCCTTGATACCACAAATCCTAGGGTCATTTTGCAGGTTTTGCAGAATCAGGGCGGCCATGCAGTGTAAGTTTGCAGAGGCATTCATTTCTGGGTCACTAAGGGTCACATAATCCGTAACTACCTCCTCCCAGCCACGTACAACTCCTTGGGTTTCTGGGGACTGAAAACTATCCATTGAAGACTGCTGCTGAGTGTTATCCTCTACATCCATGCTGACACAATCCTCCTCTTCTTCCTGTGTGTTTGGTGGGCCTGCAGGAATGCTATCTGGATAAAGGGGGCCTTGAGAAGAAAGGAAGTCCCCCTCTTCCTCCCGCTGTTCTGTCTCAAGTATCCTGTCCATGATTCCACGAAGAGTGTGCTCCAGCAGGAAGACTAGAGAGACAGTGTCACTGATGCATGCATTGTCGCTGCTCACCATCCTTGTGGCCTCCTCAAATGGTGACAGGACAGTGCATGCATCTTTGATCAGTAGCCACTGGCATGGCAAAAAAAAGCCAAGCTCCCCTGACCCTGTCCTGTGCCATACTTGCACATGTACTCATTGATGGCCCTCTGCTGTGTGTGCAGCTGCTGCAGCATTGCCAACGTTGATTTCCACATGGTGGGCATGTCACAAATGAGGCAGTTGGTCGGCAGGTTGCATTCCCTTTGAATGTCAGCCAACCGAGCACTGGCATTTTATGACCCACAGAAATGACCACAGACTTTTCTGGCCTGCCTCAGGAGATCTTGTAAGCCTGGGTACCTGGTCATGAACCGCTGCACCACAAAATTCAGGATGGTTGCCAATCATGGAACATGGTTCAAGTGTCCCTGTCAGAGGGCGGAGAGAAGGTTGATGCCATTGTCGCATACAACCATTTCTGGCTGAAGCTGGTGTGGCGTCAACCACCTCTGAGCCTGCCCCTGCAAAGCTGACAGAATCTCTGCCCCAGTGTGGCTTCTGTCCCCCAGACCAACTCAAGCACCGCATGGTATCTTTTAGCCTGACTGCTTGCGTTGCCCTTTGAACGCTTATGGAGCACTGCTGGTTCAGAGGACAAATCTGCAGAAGAGGCCATAGAGGAAGAAGAAGAGGAGGGGTGGAGGAGAGAGCTGTGGCAGAATCAACACTAGCAGTTTGGAGGCGTAGTGGTGGAATAAGCTCCAACAACACTGAACCCCATCCTGCATCCTTTCCAGCTGCCAGCAGAGTTACCCAGTGCGCCGTGAAGGAAAGGTACAATCCCTGCCCATGCCTGCTGGAGTCAGCGGTAATATGAACCTTCCTGCTGACCGTCCTGTCCAACAAGGCCAAAACTTTGCCTTTCACATGCTGATAGAGATCCGAAATGGCCTTCAGTGAAAAGAAATGGCATTTTGGAACCTGCCACTGAGGTACAGCACATTCCAAAATTCACGAAAGGGGGCAGAGTCTACCAGCTGAAAAGGCAGCAGTTGCAGTGCTAGCAATTTGGCCAAGCTAGCATTTTGATGCTGAGCATGTGGATGGCTGGGACCAAATTTATTTTTACGGTTCAGCAACTGGGGTAGGGAAATTTGCCTGCTAAAATCAATTGGTGGTGTACTGCTAGCAGATTGGCTAAGTACTTGGACACCTATTGCTATACCTCCATTCCTCTCAGTGCAGGTTTTTGAGACTGGAGGTATAGTAGGGTTGGAGATCCCAGATGAGGAGCAAAGAGAAGTCCACCTTTTTCTTTGATATGGGTTTTTCAAGTGCTGTTGCCAACGGACTGCATGGCAGGTCGTCATATGTCTGGTCAAGCATGTGGTGCCCAAGCGGCTGCTGCTCTGGCCATGCTTGATCCGCTTCAGACATAGGTTGCAAACAGCAAGGGTGCAATGTGCTGCACATGTCTCGAAAAAGGCCCACACCAAGGAACTTTTAAAAGTCAATGGGGAGTCAGCAGCGCCCTGCATCTGCGGAGCTCTGTGGTGTGATGAAATAGGGTGGCTGCCCTTAAGCTGCCCCCTAGAGGACAACCTGCCTCATTGGAGTTGGGCCGCCTCCTCCTCCTCCTTCTCCTCCTCTTTTCTCTCAGGCACCCAAGCAAACTTGTCTGTATGTTGCAGCTGGGGGAACATGACTGCCAGTTTCTTGTCCTTCTGTGGCACCCCCTCTCTCTAGGCTCATGTTACTCCCTTCCTCAACCTGTGAACCAACATTGGAGCCTTCAAATCACTGTGAATCCTCCAGCAGCATATAACTGACACTGTGGTCAAATAATTCTGGGGACTCCTCCATGCATGATGGTGGGGTTATGGAAGGCCTGACTGTGGACAAGGAGCCAGTGGAATAGGCTGCTTTGGCAGCTGCGTTGGAAGGCAAACTACTCTGAGCCTGGGTGACAGAGGGTGAGGAGGATGAGGACGCTACGTTATCCACTCCACCAAATGTTCTGCATGTTGTGGCTCAATAACACGGCCAGCAGCAGAAAAAAAGGCAAGTGTGCCCCTGCAGAGGATGCACCATGTCCAGAACCACCACTGTTGACAGTAGACACAGAGGCTACTTGCCCCCTTTTAGTGGTCTGTGAGCATCTGCCTCTCCTTGATGGCCTTCCGGACATGATGTATTTTTTGTTTTGCTACACTACACTACACTGTACAATATACTGTGTACACCGCCTGAAGTGTATTAGAAACACTACACCAACTAATGCACTGTAGATATAGGCTACACTGGATGCAGAGTATATATATATATATATATATATATATATATATATATATATATATATATATATATATATATACTAGACTGTATATATATGTATATATACTAGACTGTATATATATATATATGTATATATACAGTGGGGACGGAAAGTATTCAGACCCCCTTACATTTTTCACTCTTTGTTATATTACTGCCATTTGCTAAAATCATTTAAGTTCATTTTATTTCCTCATTAATGTACACACAGCACCCCATATTGACAGAAAAACACAGAATTGTTGACATTTTTGCAGATTTATTAAAAAAGAAAAACTGAAATATCACATGGTCCTAAGTATTCAGACCCTTTACTGTGATACTCATATATTTAACTCAGGTGCTGTCCACTTCTTCTGATCATCCTTGAGATAGTTCTACACCTTCATTTGAGTCCAGCTGTGTTTGATGAAACTGATTGGACTTGATTAGGAAAACCACACACCTGTCTATATAAGATCTTACAGCTCACAGTGCATGTCAGAGCAAATGAGAATCACAAGGTCAAAGGAACTGCCAGAAGAGCTCAGAGACAGAATTGTGGCAAGGCACAGATCTGGCCAAGGTTACAAAAAATTTCTGCTGCACTTAAGGTTGCTAAGAGCACAGTGGAGAAAACCAGGCACTGCTCATCACCTGTCCAATACAGTCCCAACAGTGAAGCATGGTGGTGGCAGCATCATTCTGTGGGGTTGTTTTTCAGCTGCAGGGACAGGATGACTGGTTGCAATTGAGGGAAAGATGAATGCGGCCAAGTACAGTGATATCCTGGACGAAAACCTTTTTCAGAGTGCTCAGGACCTCAGACTGGGCCAAAGATTTACCTTCCAACAACACAATAACCCTAAGCACACAGCTAAAATAGCGAAGGAGTGGCTTCACAACAACTCTGTGACTGTTCTTGAATGGCCCAGCCAGAGCCCTGACTTAAACCCAACTGAGCATCTCTGGAGAGACCTAAAAATGGCTGTCCACCAACGTTTACCATCCAACCTGACAGAATTGGAGAGGATCTGCAAGGAGGAATGGCAGAGGATCCCCACATCCAGGTGTGAAAAACTTGTTGCATCTTTCCCAAAAAGACTCATGGCTGTATTAGATTAAAAGGGTGCTTCTACTAAATACTGAGCAAAGGGTCTGAATACTTAGGACCATGTGATATTTCAGTTTTTCTTTTTTAATAAATCTGCAAAAATGTCAACAATTCTTTGTTCTTCTGTGAATATGGGGTGCTGCGTGTACATTAATGAGGAAAAAAATGAACTTAAATGATTTTAGCAAATGGCTGCAATATTAGAGTGAAAAATTTAAGGGGGTCATATATATATCAAATACAGTACCATTAACTGAATAACTGAAAAACCTGCCTGCTTAATCTAACTCAAGCTATCTCTCTGTCCACGCCAACAACACTACACACGGCCGCTTTGTAAGCAGCCTTATATAGTGTGGGGCATGGACTTAGTCCCATTGAGCCATGATTGGCCAAAGGCACCCTGCCTTTGGCCAAATATGGCTCTCTCAGCAGTGTGCGCTGTGATTGGCAAAAGCATGCAGGTCAGGTGCATGCTTTAGCCAATCGTCATACAGCAATGCACTGCGATCTTGCAGTGCATTATGGGGAGTTCCGTGGCGCTCGAATTTCCCGTGAACGCCCTATATGTTTGGTTCATTTTAGAACAAACGAACACCCGATGTATGAGTCGAACTTACGTTGGATTCGAACCGTTGGCTCATCCCTAATGTTGGGTTAACATATTCTTTAATATGCAATTGCTGCAATTGCAGGTATCAGACTATATATGCCAGCTTTTCTCTGACAAAATCAACTCCTATCTTCAAAAAATAATATTCAAATCAAATACAGTAAGTGAACAGGAGTTTTCAGTATTAATTACAGATATGAGATGCATGAGTGGTAACTTTGTATAAAAATAACATCTTTTTAATGAAACAAAATGAATGCTTAGAGTGAGTACATTGATTGAGTAGCACTCTTGGTTCTTGTGATAGAAGATTCAACAGCAATTCTTCATATAACAACCAAACTCTCATAGTTTTTTTTTCTAAACTACATCAGTACATTTTAATGAATACATCGAAAGGTCCTTTTTATAGTGTCACTATAGAAGTCATGCCTATCAAGACACTGCTGGAAAACTGCAATTTCCAATGAATAAAGTGGTCACACAAGTACCATTTCAATATCCACTTCTGATTTGCATCGTCTGGCCTTTCTGCTGTTAACTTTCTTAAACAGATCTTAAGTGTTGCCAGATGGGTCTGAAATTTAATAACCATGGGGGTCTTTTTAACAAAGGCAGATGATGATCAGAATTGCAAAAAATTTACAATATTCATTACCTTTTCTAACTGAAAATGTCTCTATGTTCAAATAGAATGTCTGCCTTTAATGTTCCCTGACATTTGCTTCACTTTTTTCTTAAGAAAGTGACAGGGAAAATTAAAGCGACTTTTCATAACCAGTGCCATGCTTTTGATTGTCATATAAAAGGTTTGCATTTCAAAATAGGTAGTGCACTAGGAAGTTTCCCAGTGAAAATATTAGCCTTATAGACTTGTACATTTTAAAAAGTTAATTTGCTGAAAGAATTCTCTTTTCCAGGCTGTAGGCTGCATCTTGTTGCCACATCACTACGAATGTCATCACACCTTATGTACTGAGAATTAGGGATGCAGAGTGACGTGCTGATAATTTGCTGATTTGCATATGCTCTAGAGTAGGAACCAAGTGAGACATCTGGCAAGGTTCTCTTATTTGCATGGTAATTTGTGTTTGTTGTGCTTCCTTATTGTGCAGCACTCCATAATTTGTTTCCAGTGCTGGGCTGTTTTTACCACTCATCACCTACAGCTTCACGCTGTATAGTCTAATCCCTCAGAAGTCTAATTATGAGGGCTCAAACTCTCTCTTGACATGTACTGATAAGTTGTAGTTATACAGCAAGTGACAACTTTTTTTACACAACAGTTGAAGAACTTGGAAATCATCTTGAAGGGTGTGGAAAAATCAGTCTTGTGGGTTTATTCAATAAAAGCATACAAAAAGCAACGATAATCTTCTGTAATTTATACCAACAAATTCAATTTCAGTTGACTAACTCAATAAATAACCCACACAAATATTAATGAAATGTAACTTCATTTTAGGCAGTTAGAGAAAAACAAATTATTTTTGGGCAATGTATGTTACTGCCCTTTTTATATTACTCTTTGCCTTATTAAAGCCCAATTATAGTCTTTTTGAGAACTAAAAAATTGAGGATGAGTGAAAATTTCCTTTTTTAAATATTTTAATTTGTATGTTATATTAAATTGCTTTTCAGTGCCAACCTAAAATTTACAATCCCATCAGGAGGGTGACGATAAAGCCTGCTGCTCTCTGTGAGAACAGTGGTCTATCTCCATCTGTCCAACATGCCTACACTGTTGTCAAAGCTGCTACTCTGCAATCAGCGATGCTCACACTCCCTGCTAAGGGATAAACCGTTTGGTTACTGCACAGTATTTTCTAAAGTTATTTGCATGTAGAAGCTCAGAGTAATTAAGTGCATAACACGTGCACCTTTTATATGATTATTTAACTTCAGTGGTTCCTTATATAAATGCAGATGTTACTTTGTTTTCTGTAGGGAAATTAGTAGTCAGAGTGTGAAGCGATTTATAGACAATAGATAATATTAACTTGAGAGAGCAGTGATGATGGATGTGTGTATATATATATATTGGGATGCCTGCCCTTACGTGCACATGAAGTTTAACCGCTTTTTCTGGAACCAGGTCAGAAAAAACCTTTTGTGTATATAGAAAAAGTCTTAGAGCTTTGTGTTCAGCTCATGAAAAATAGGAGCAAACAAAAAAGTGTTGCGTTTATAATTTTGCTCAGTATATATATATATATATATATATACAGTATCTCACAAAAGTGGGTACACCCTTCACATATTTACATTTTTGTAAATATTTTATTATATCTTTTCATGTGACAACACTGAAGAAATGATACTTTGCTACAATATAAAGTAGTGAGTGTACACCTTGTATAACAGTATAAATTTGCCGTCCCCTCAAAATAACTCAACACACAGCCATTAATGTGTAAACCGCTGGCAACAAAAGTGAGTACACCCCTAAGTGAAAATGTCCAAATTGGGACCAATTAGCCATTTTCCCTCCCCAGTGTCATGTGACTCGTTAGTGTTACAAGGTCTCAGGTGTGAATGGGGAGCAGGTGTGTTAAATTTGGTGTTATCACTCTTACTCTCTCATACTGGTCACTGGAAGTTCAACATGGCACCTCATGGCAAAGAACTCTCTGAGGATCTGAAAAAAAGAATTGTTGCTCTACATAAAGATGGTCTAGGCTATAAGAAGATTTAGAAGAACAGCAGTTTAACAGGACAGGTTCCACTCAGAACAGGCCTCGCCATGGTCGACCAAAGAAGTTGAGTGCACGTGCTCAGCGTCATATCCAGAGGTTGTCTTTGGGAAATAGACGTATCAGTGCTGCCAGCATTACTGCAGAGGTTGAAGGGGTGGGGGGTCAGCCTGTCAGTGCTCAGACCATACACTGCACACTGCATAAAATTGGTCTACATGGCTGTGTCATCCCAGAAGGAAGCATCTTCTAACATGAAAAGATAGAATAAAATATTTACAAAAATGTGAGGGGTGTACTTACTTTTGTGAGATACTGTATATACAGTGGGGACAGAAAGTATTCAGACCCCCTTAAATTTTTCACTCTTTGTTATATTGCAGCCATTTGCTAAAATCATTTCAGTTCATTTTTTTTCCTCATTAATGTACACACAGCACCCCATATTGACCAAAAAACACAGAATTGTTGACATTTTTGCAGATTTATTAAAAAAGAAAAAATGGTCCTAAGTATTCAAACCCTTTGCTCAGTATTTAGTAGAAGCACCCTTTTGATCTAATACAGCCATGAGTCTTTTTGGGAAAGATGCAACAAGTTTTTCACACCTGGATTTGGGGATCCTCAGCCATTCCTCCTTGCAGATCCTCTCCAGTTCTGTCAGGTTGGATGGTAAACGTTGGTGGACAGTCATTTTTAGGTCTCTCCAGAGATGCTCAATTGTGTTTAAGTCCAGGCTCTGGCTGGGCCATTCAAGAACAGTCACGGAGTTGTTGTGAAGCCACTCCTTCGTTATTTTAGCTGTGTGCTTAGGGTCATTGTCTTGTTGGAAGGTAAACCTTCAGCCCAGTCTGAGGTCCTGAGCACTCTGGAGAAGGTTTTCATCCAGGATATCGCTGTATTTGGCCGCATTCATCTTTCCCTTGATTGCAACCAGTCGTCCTGTCCCTGCAGCTGAAAAACACCCCCACAGCATGATGCTGCCACCACCATGCTTTACTGTTGAGACTGTATTGGACAGGTGATGAGCAGTGCCTGGTTTTCACCACACATACCGCTTAGAATTAAGGCCAAAAAATTCTATCTTGGTCTCATCAGACCAGAGAATCTTATTTCTCACCATCTTGGAGTCCTTCAGGTGTTTTTTTAGCAAACTCCATGTGGGCTTTCATGTGTCTTGCACTGAGGAGAGGCTTCCGTTGGGTCACTCTGCCATAAAGCCTCGACTGGTGGAGGGCTGCAGTGATGGTTGACTTTCTACAACTTTCTCCCATCTCCCGACTGCATATCTGGAGCTCAACCACAGTGATCTTTGGGTTCTTCTTTACCTCTCTCACCAAGGCTCTTCTCCCCCGATAGCTCAGTTTGGCCGGACGGCCAGCTCTAAGAAAGGTTCTGGTTTTCCCAAACGTCTTCCATTTAAGGATTATGGATGCCACTGTGCTCTTACAAACCTTAAGCGCAGCAGAATTTTTTTGTAACCTTGGCCAGATCTGTGCCTTGCCACAATTCTGTCTCTGAGCTCTTCAGGCAGTTCCTTTGACCTCATGATTCTCATTTGCTCTGACATGCACTGTGAGCTGTAAGGTCTTACATAGACAGGTGTGTGGCTTTCCTAATCAAGTCAAATCAGTATAATCAAACACAGCTGGACTCAAATGAAGGTGTAGAGCCATCTCAAGGATGATCAGAAGAAATGGACAGCACCTGAGTTAAACATATGAGTGTCACAGCAAAGGGTCTGAATACTTAGGACCATGTGATATTTCAGTTTTTCTTTTTCAATAAATCTGCAAAAATGTCAACAATTCTGTGTTTTTCTGTCAATATGGGGTTCTGTGTGCACAATAATGAGGAAAAAAATGAACTTAAATGAATTTAGCAAATGGCTGCAATATAACAAAGAGTGAAAAATTTAAGGGGGTCTGAATACTTTCCGTCCCCACTGTATATACAGTATAAAGGCTTTTTTTCTATCTTTTTTGTATGGTCTAAGCTAGAGCCAACATTCCAAGACTCCAAGTGAAACAAAGTCAGACTACCAGCAAGCAGAAATCTGAAAATACTAATTTAGTCTCTTCTACATTAGTGGTAGAGATTGGGATCATGAAAACAATAGACTCTAAGTGTCCAACAAACAAAAAAGTGCTATGATGAGAATTTCAATGACTTTGAATACTTGTGTGAAAAAATTCTCAGAGCTAAAAAGCTGGCCTTGACACGACATAAATAAAGGGGTTGATTCACTAAAACTGGAGAGTGTAAAATCTGGTGCAGCTCTGCCTAGAAACCAGCTTCCATTTTTTTTGTCAAAGCTTAACTGAACAAGCTGAAGTTAGAAGCTGATTGGCTACCATGCACAGCTGCACCAGATTTTGCACTCTGTCTCCAGTTTTAGTAAATCAACCCCAAAGTCTGTAATCAAAGAACCCATTAGCATGTCTGATATGAGTAAGTCATCCAAGCCACCAAGTGGGATTGGAATCATTAACTTTTAAATTCACACTTCTCAATGTAATCTTGCAAAATCCCTACAGCAGGCATGCCCTAGGTCAGCAGCAGTACCAAATCCTTTCCCTTTCAATCCACCAAGAGTACACACCTATTCTAGCTTTCGAGACACTTCACCATTACCCTTCTTAACATACATTTCTCTGCTGGAAATTCAATGTAATCCAAATGTACATCATATCATAACCAAAGCCCCCAATACATCCCTATTCTGTAATAGCTAGCAATACTCAGACACTTTCCTAGTATTCAATAAGGAGCCAAACATAGGGGATTATTGCGGTGCCAAGAATATAACAATTCAAAGTTATAAAAATAATTAAGTTTATTACAATTGATTAAAAGACAATTCATAGGGAATACATAAATTGAAGGAGCATAAAAAGATATATGTACAACCAATGGTAGATAGAGGTGGGTCAGCGTGTCCCTACTGGTTTCGCCAAGGCATTGACTTCATCAGGGGATAGGTATGACATCATTTTTCTTGCACAATAAGAGTCTGCTTCAGCATTCAATATTTTGTAAGACTAATGAGAGTTCAGAGAAAAACCAAAGCCTTACTAAACTCATGGATTTCCAAATAAAAAAATTAAATTGCCCAGGAAGATTAAAAATAAAAAATGCAACATTTGCTGTCATACTCACTTTGTCCCTAGCATTGCTCCACAGACTCTCAGCTCTGTCCTCCTCTTCTGGATTTATTGTTCCTCCCTGGAGGTACATCATCACACCTTCCTGGACTTACAATACTGTTGAACAGAAAAGTGCTAACATGTCATTAGTTAAAGTGTTACTAAACCCACAACAGTAAAATCAGTCTGTATGTGCAGAAAAGCATACTTGTTATACTCACTGTGGAACCTAAGGCCCCATACACACAGGCCAAATTTTGGGAGACAACAGCCAGTCAAAAAGAAAATGTCCGACATTCAGCCTGTTTGTATGTTGGTCTGTCTGACAGAAGTCGGATGTTCGGCCAGCTTCTGTCGGACGTGCATGCTTGAAAACCAGCAGCCGACTGACTCCTGATCAGAGTTCTCTGCCAATGGCAGAGAGTGCTGAGCAGAGTGTTCTGGCGGGGGGCATCCTCTTGTAAGAACACAACAGCTCAGCGGGGGAGATCGTTAAACTAACCTTGCATGGTTAGTACAGCAGCTCTGACCAAAGCTGTTAGTTTTTCTTTGTGCAAACTGCTGGGTTGCACAAAAAAAAAAACTGTTATGCCCTGTACAAACGGTCGGATTTTCCGATGGAAAATGGGTGATAGGGCCTTGTTGTCGGAAATTCCGACCATGTGTGGGCTCCATCACACATTTTCCATCGGAGTTTCCGACACACAAAGTTCGAGAGCTTGCTATAAAGTTTTCCGACAACAAAATCCATTGTCGGAAATTCCGATCGTGTGTACACAAATCCGACACACAAAGTGCCACGCATGCTCAGAATAAATTAAGAGACGAAAGCTATTGGCTACTGCCCCGTTTATAGTCCTGACGTACGTGTTTTACGTCACCGTGTTTAGAACGATCGGATTTTCTGACAACTTTGTTTTACCGTGTGTATGCAAGACAAGTTTGAGCCAACATCCGTTGGAAAAAATCCATGGATTTTGTTGTCGGAATGTCCGATCAATGTCCAACGGTGTGTACAGGGCATTAGTGTGTACCCAGCTTTAGGAATTAATCCACTGCATTGTGTAAAAAGGCTGTTAAAACCTGTATGCACAGATCCTCCTCTTCTTCCACTGACTCCAAAACATGTCCGGTTAAGAGTCTTTGGAGTCCGGCTGCACATGTTCAGTTTGGTGTTTATTTCTAGGGAGTTTTTTCTTTTTCTTTGGAGAGTGCATGTGATCAACACAGGACCAATCAGCACTGTCCAGACAGAGGGTCAGGGGTCCTGCATCCTGATAGGACAGCTAGTACAGTGTGAAAATGCAACCTACTAGCTTTAACCAGGCACTGATAGAAGTCACAAGACTGTCATATACTGTTAATGAGAAAAGGTATTTACCAGTTTATATTTACTAAATTAATTGCATTTCCATTTTTTGTGTACTGTGGGGGACCAGATATTGAATGCAGGGTCCTGGGTTTAGTAACACTTTGAGAATTACTCTTTAAAGGAGGGGAAGGGGGGCCTATTCAACGCTCAAAGTTGAGATGGGCTTTAAGGCTTTTATTATAGCTCTATATCTGAAATTCAGAATTTTAATTTGTTGACATCATTGGAGGCCCTGTGCCAGAAGCAACACATTGTTCCTAAATTGAAAAGAGATTGTACACAGATGAAATAGCCAAACTGTAATGTGTGTGGCTGGCTTTATACTTTTGGTTCTTTATTTTTTTTGCATTATAGATGGAAGAAAAAAACAATTCAATTCAGTTCACCATTTGAAAGAGTCGATGCCCATACAGTATGTAAGATTTCTAGATTTAGGTTTCTAGCATTTTGCTGAGGTATAAGGTTCATGTTCATGTACATGTACTGTAAGTCATGCCTCATGTAAGTCATGATACAATATCTAAGTTCACCAGCAAGCTGCACAACAAGTAAAATCTGTAATTACAGCATTCTAGCCCATAAAAATACAGCAGATGTGCATGTAGAGAGGAGGAGGTGAGAGTGGGGACTAGATATTACTCTTTGTGGGGCCTGACCATAAGGGGAATTCTAGTTTAATTAAAATCCTATTAAGGAAAGAACCATATGCACGCAGTCACACCTTCAAATGCACCCTTTAGATGCAAGAACCCAAGCAATAAATCCTGCATTCAGCTGCGAGAGGCAGCCCCCTAGAAAGTAATGGGAGGCTGCCATTTCCTGCCGCTAATCGCACCCACTCACATGTAATTGTTCATGCAAGCAATCAACTGTGAGTGATCGGTCCTGGACCTAGACTACCTGGGCCGATCACTCGCATGTAATTTCTGCATCAGAGATTACATGTTAATGGGTGAGATTAGCTGCAAGAGGTGGTAGCCTCCCATAGCTTTCAATAGGGCTACCTCTCGCAGCTAATCGCAGGAACTGCTGAGGATCTTGCTGGCAGGGTACATTTATATGTGTAAATACACCTTAAAATGTTTGCTGCATACTTCATATTGTGCATTACCTTACATTTTATCAATCCTCAGAATGAAATATGATACATTACTATTCCATGTATATAGTTTGAATACTGGTGATTAGTATCTTACAACACTTCATTTAACAACTCTATAAGACCATCAAAAAGACCATGCTGGGAACATCTGGTTAATCATAGAGAAACACAAACCATAGAAAAATATACACTATTTGTTTATATATGAACAATACATGCTTTAATGAATTTTATTACTTTTTGTGGGTTAATGTATTTTAATGTCTAAAGCAGAGTTTGGAACCAGTGCCCATAACCAACACTACAATGTTTTGGGCCTAATTTGTGTTTATTGAAATATTTCCAGATCAGCATTGGCTCTTTGAGGTTATGATTTGTAATCTAAGAGTGTGCTCTGTAGATATTATAGTTGTCCTTGGCAGCTCATACACTGCACTGTGACAACACGCTGAACAAGTAATATGTCAATTAGACGACAGGAATCTTAAGGCATCAATAAAGGTTAGTTAGTGTAAAGGGAAGCTAGTGCATTCTCTAAGAGAAAATGTTCTTTTGAGAGCTACAGCAAGTAGTCATTGATGGAACTATCACATTTTTATACACTTATTTAATATTCTCAAGCTAGTGTGCAATATTGAAATTCTCCCACTTGTAGCTGTCTACCACGCCAGACATGTACTTGCTGAAGTAAGAGAATACCACTGAACAGATTGTATTGTTTTCAGCCAGTCTCTGCTGACTGGTGGAATAAAAATAACTCACCAAACCATACCACACAGACATCCAACGGGTAACATTTGTGAAGGGTGGGCGCATTGGGCACATGGTGGTACTGTACAGCAATGAAGAGAAAACTAGCACACCAAGTAGATTTTGGAGCAGAATTTACAGAAGTCTCATATCAGTAAAAAACGGGATGGAGAGGTGGGGCGGTAACATCACCTTCTCCATCTTGTCCTATCTGAGACCACTTTACATTTTTTCTGAAAATGCAAAGAATTCTTTCAATTGCACCAAGCAGCCCACCTCCTGTGTTCACAATGCATCAGGCCCACCACACGACCCAGAAGAAGGTGGAGATCACTGAAGTAGTGGTGTCTACTTCAGTGATTTTTAGCATCTTTAGGGGTATGGTATTTACATAGTTACATTTGTCCAAACTGAACTAATGTAACTATGTATAACATGCCAATGCCTGAAATTATTCTTTAAAACATTTATATCTCCTAAAGAGCTATCACTGCTTTTGCATTTATACCTGTATCGCCTCACATCTAAGTTGTAAGTGTCAAACAGGTGCAGGAAAGGAAAGGTAAGTATACACATTATTTACAGGCATTCCTTGGAACATTTCTGTACTGTTCTCTTTATGGTCACATCATGGGTATAGTAAACCTCTGATGCCTCACCCGCAGTCTGCCCAAGCAGATCGAGGGCAGAACGTCTTTGATCTGCTGTTTAATCCAACTTGGATGGCCAGGAATTGACAGCTTTGAACATAAAAGTGCTCATAGCCAACGGCTTCTACGTTCATTCTTTGGAGGGTGATTGGAGGGGATCAGGTGAGCCCAAAGAACCCTGGGGGTAACTGGAGGTGGGGGGACACACAGAAGACAGATGTTTTAGCAAATTGCAGAAAGCAGCTTTTTCCCTTTCTTTTTCAAATAATGCATACTTTATAGTTCCCAATGGCCACACATTGATACTCACATTTCCAGCAATTCTCCACTGCACCTTCCTCTACCTCAGCGCTTCTGCGTATTATAAAGCATGACATCCTATCATGTGACAGTGTTCAGGTCTAGCAGACAATTGCTAAGTCTGAGGGGTTTCACATGATGGAGAGGGTAATATCATTACAAGCCCATCAAAGAAGTGCTGGTTGTGATGGGCAAGTGAGTGGCAGGTGATTACCAGAGAGATGAGTATCAGAGGGTCATGGGGATCTTATAACTGTTAAATCTGCACTAAACAGGAAAGTAACCATATGATGATTAGGGCTCTTTCAGACGGGCAGTCAGGAGGTGATAAAAAATTGGTTTTACTGCCTTTCAGCTGCCCACCTAAACATCACAATACAGCTGGACAGGGCTGCCTCAGCTACAATGCTTTGCTTTAAAATGAGGTGCAGAGTTTGACCAGTGGCACAGCTTGTCAAATTCGTCTATTAAGTTCAATGGGGCCACACTGCAACTGCATGCAATGCACACAATTGCGGTATGGTTGTATGGCATTACAGGGTTAAATGAGGCTGTGAGGCGCCGTCTTACTGTCTGTAAAATGTCCCCTAAAAGCCAATCCAATTTTGGATCACTCTTCAAAGAGCATTGCAAATTTGAAAGAGCCCTAAAGGAGAACTGTGGCCAAGTTATGGTCAAAAAAATATTAACATATTCTTAATAGGCAGACTAAGTCTAAAGCAAGTAGACTTTAAAAAAGCCTTCACTGACTTCTATAGCTGCTGCCAGTCCTGGAGTAAATCACCCTCAACATTTGCAGCAAAAGCACCTCAGTTTTACTTTTTCTCTATATCTCAGCTACCCTGGAGAGAGCATAATGTTAAGACCAAACTTTGCTGCTTCCATTGTGAACCCAATAATGTAAGGGTCTTTAACTGTTCAATTAAAAAGAAACCGCGCATAAATTTCCACCTTAATATATCTGTATATCAATTACTTGTAGGAACCTTCGCCACTTTAACCCTTCTCTTCTCTATTCTGCTACTGACCACCTATATGACATAATCTCTCCCCTGTCCTGTCCTGACCTGGCCACCTCTATCTACAACAGTTCACTCTTATCATCACTAGATGCACTTGCTCCTCTAACCATACGCAGAATCAGGCCCAGACCATTACAACCCTGGCAAACTGACAACACTAGAAATCTCAAGAGACATTGCCGTGCTCTTGAACGACTGTGGCGTAAAACCAAATGCCTGCAAGTCTTCACCCTATATAAATCTGCCCTTTTAAAATACAATTCTTCTAAATCCATGCTGCCAAACAAGCCTACTTTGTCTCTCTTATTAATACCTTATCATCTAGTCCCCATCGGTTCGTCTCAACCTTTACCCCCTGCTTCGTCCCCCACCCCCTCTACCCACTAACTCACTCACTGCCCAAGAGATTGCCAATCACTTCAAAGACAAGATTGATGTAATTCGTGAGGACACCTCCACTGTGCGTACATCTTCCCCACCCAACATACCTTGCCTAACAGCACATTCAACACTCTCCTCTTTTGAATTGGCTACTACTGAAGAGGTTACAAAACTTTTCTCAGGTGCCCACCTAACCAATTGTCCCTTGGATCCTGTTCCCTCACAACAACTACAGTCACCCTCTTCTTCTATCCTATGCTCCCTCATTCACATCTTCAATCTCTCCCTCTCTAGTAGCACCTTCTCCTCCCCTCTAAAACATGCGCAGATCACTCCCATACTTAAAAAGCCCTCACTGGACCCCACCAACCTGAACAACTATAGACCCATCTCATTGCTCCCATTCACCTCTAAACTTCTAGAACGCTTAGTCTACAACCATCTTAGCTCTTACCTTGAAAATTACCTTCTTGACCCCTTACAGTCTGGCTTTCGCTCGCAGCCCTCCACAGAAACTGCTTTACTAAAACTCACTAAGGATTTACTAACTGCTAAAACCAACAGCCAGTACTCCATACTCCTACTACTTGACCTCTCTGTGACCTTTAATACTGTTGACCACCTGCTCCTTCTCAATAAACTCCATTCCCTTGGCCTCCAAGATTCTGCTCTATCCTGGTTCTCTGCCTATTTATCACAGCGCTCCTTCAATGTTACCTACAACTCTGTCTCCTCCTCTCCATTGCCCCTTTCTGTGGGGACCCCTTCTCTTCTCTATCTACACCTCCTCCCTTGGTCACTTGACAACTACTCACGGCTTCCAATACCACTTATATGCCGAAGACACCCAAATCTATCTGTCTACTCCTCACCTCACTCCTTCAGTCTCCTCTCGCATTACTAACTTACTAACTGACATATCACCATGGATGTCGCACCACTAAACTAATTCTCTCTAAGAGCTAATAATATTCCCCCCCGCCCGTGCCCCCTTCCTGACTTTTCAATCAAAATCAACAATGCAACCATCAGTCCCTCCCCTCACGCCAGCGTACTAGGTGTAATCCTAGACTCTGACTTGTCATTAAAGCCTGAAGTCCAATCGTTGTCAAAAGTTTGTAGAATTCACCTCCGTAACATCTTTAAAATTTGTCCCTTTTTAACAAATGAAACCACCAAGCTCCTCATTCACTCCCTTGTTATCTCTCGCCTTGACTAATGCAACTCCCTTCTCATACGCCTGCCTCTCCATAGGCTATCCATTCTTCAGTCTATCATGAATGCTGCTGCCAGACTTATCCACCTTACCAACAGCTCAGTGTCTGCCAACCCTCTCCTCCAATCCCTACACTGGCTCCCAAACACCCAGAGAATTAAATTCAAAATACTAACCCCAACATACAAAGCCATTCACAACTCTGCCCCGAGCTACATCACCAACCTTCTCTCCAAATATCACCCAAACCATCCTCTCTGCTCTTCTCAAGACCTCCTACTCTCAAGCTCTCTCGTCTCCTCCTCCCATGCTCTTCTCCAGGTTTTTTCCAGAGCCTCTCCCATCCTCTGGAACTCGCTACCTCAACCTGTCCAGCTATCCCCTACTCTTGCTACCTTTAGGCAATCCCTGAAAACTCATCTCTTCAGGGAAGCTTATCACGTCTCCAACTAATCTTTTACCACTTCCATCAGCTCATTCCCAACAGCTACAACTTTTTGTACCACCTGCCCCACCCTATTAGATTGTATGCTCCTCTGAGCAGGGCCCTCTTAATCCTTTTGTATTTTATTGTATTATAACTGTATTGTCTCCCTTTTATATTGTAAAGCACTGCGTAAACTGTTGGCGCTATATAAATCCTGTACAATAATAATAATAATATATATTATACATGTGAAGTATATAATATCTATATCTATATCTATATATATATATCTATATCTATATATATATAGATATAGATATATATATATATCTATATATAGATAGATAGATAGATAGATAGATAGATAGATAGATAGATAGATAGATAGATAGATAGATAGATAGATAGATAGATAGATACACATGTGAAATGACACTTCGAATACCCAAAGAAAAGAGTGATACTGTGAATCCCTTGCAGATGGCTCTCCACCATGAGTCAGACAAAGTGGGAGGCTTACTAGAGAAATATGACCCTCATATTATAAAGAAGATATATCATGCTCTGTATGATTATGGCCAATGTTCCATCAAACTTCAGACTCCCATCAACCAAATTGGCAACCAAGGGGCCCTTTAAAACTCCATCCCCAATGTTCACTCAAAAACAAATAGCCATGTCAAAAAGAGAAATGAGACCTATTACCTCACATAGTGTAAAACCATATAAATGTATTGATAAAAATGCATATAATACACTCACAGGAGAAAGGAATAACATCACACTGCCAGTATTACAATTAAAACCGATCCGAAAGAACTTCCGGGAGCACTTCCAGGAACGTGATGGTCCGATGCGTTACATCATAAATTATGTCTTCTGGGGCACTAATTTGGTGGATAGGAGTGTAAAGTTTGGTAGAACATCAGCCTAATTCATACAGAGCCTTATATGACTTCTCCATAACATGAAGGTCATATTTTTCTGGTAAGCATTCCGCTTTGTCTAGTGGCAGAGACCCATCTGGCGAGAGATTCACAGTATCACTCTTTTCATTGGGTGTTCAGAGTGTCATTGAACATGTAATTTCATGCATTATTATACAAGTGTGGACATTTTGGACTGCCACTTTTATATTTGTTTTTTGTTTTTTTTTTATATTAAGGTGGGGATTTATGCATGTACTGTAGCACAGCACAGTTTGATTTATCAAAGTGCCTGAATCTACAGAGGGCGACGAGTGCTTATTTCAAAGCATATTTTTAGCTCCTAGAGACGATTTGTATATCCATAACCTGGAAACCAATCTACATTAAGAAAATCACATTATTTAAAATAACTTGAAGAAAGACTAATAGTATAAAAAGTAATAAAAATGTCTGTATATAAAAAGAGCTCAACCATCCATTTTAATGTTTTCTCTTTTACTTGGCTTAAAAAAAGTCTTATTAAAATGTAACCAATGGAGAGTCAACAAATATAGGGATTGTGTTTACAGCTCCTACAAGTGTGAGATTTCAGTTACAGTATCACACTTCTCTTAAATGAGCTCTCTCACTTGTTTCCCACAAAGCCAAATATTTTTCTTACCATCCCATAAGTGCGCTCTTCGTTCCAAGTTCTCCTACCTTACACATTTCTGGGACAATATTTATTTTTTTACCAGTCACCAGTGGAAACATACTTATTTTCCTATGAGATAACAAAGTGTGAACACTCTTCTTGATCTCTGAGCCATTAATGGTAATTCTGCAGCAACACATAAGTTAACTAACCGCTTGACCGAGCAGCTCAGAGTAAAACTACAAAAACATAAAAAATAATACCTTTTCCCAGATAAATAGGTTATCTTTTGCTCCAACTTCATTCTTAAAAGATTTTCCCAGATAAAAAAATATGTATTCTTTATTTCTTTCATGTATATAGTATCCATTATAGTTTTCACAAGCTGAAAACAAAAGTAAAAAATATTTACACCTGAAGTAAACATTTCTCTTATAGTAATCAGTTCACAGATGACATAATCTAGTAGTTAACTAGGGGCAATACCAGTATCATGTTCAGTTTTCCAATCAATTCTGTTTTTTTTTTTCTTTTTTCTTTATATTTTTAAATTAGTTAGTTAGATTATTAACCACTTGCCACCCAGGTCATTTCTGTCATTTCTCTCCTACATGTAAAAATCATAATTTTTTTGCTAGAAAATTACATAGAACCCCCCAAACATTATATATTTTTTAAGCAAAGACTCTAGAGATTACAATGGCGGTCATTCCAACTTTTTATCTTGCACGGTATTTGGGCAGCAATTTTTTGAACGCGTTTTAAAAAAAAAAATTTTAAAGTTAGCCCAATTTTTTTTGCATAATGTGAAAGATGAAGTTACGCAGAGTAAATAGATATCTAACATGTCACGCTTCAAAATTGCACATGCTCGTGGAATGACGCCAAACTTCGGTACTTAAAAATCCCCATAGGCGACGCTTTAAAATTTTTTTACTGGTTACATGTTTTGAGTTACAGAGGAGGTCTAGGGCTAGAATTATTGCCCTCGCTCTAACATTCGCGGCGATACCTCACATGTGTGGTTTGAACACCATTTTCATATGTGGGCGGGACTTACA
Source organism: Aquarana catesbeiana (assembly GCF_042186555.1). Taxonomy (NCBI): domain Eukaryota; kingdom Metazoa; phylum Chordata; class Amphibia; order Anura; family Ranidae; genus Aquarana; species Aquarana catesbeiana. The sequence continues at coordinate 284,046,473 of NC_133325.1, forward strand.
TATGCGTTTGCTTCTATGTGTGAGCACACGGGAACAGGGGCGCTTTCAATTTTTTTTTTATTGTTAATTTAAAAAAAAAATAAAATTTGATCACTTTTTTTCCTATTACAAGGAATGTAAACATCCCTTGTAATAGGAATATGGCATGATCGGTCCTCTTTACAGTGAGATATGGGGTCAATAAGACCCCACATCTCACCTCTAGGCTGGGAAGCCTAAAATAAAAAAAAAACGATCTCGGCTTCCCAGCCGAGGCGGCACTGTTTGTTTGCATGCAGAGTCCGGGCGTGACATCATAACATCGCGCCTGGCCTCCGAACGATCATAGAGACTCTGGCGACCTTCTGGTCCACCGGAAATCTCTATGGTAAACATCCAGGGCTGGTGGATCCTGTCTCATCACCAACGGAAGTGGTGAGTCGGTAGAAGCACCGAAGGGCGGTGGGAGTGGGAGGACGTCCCCCCTCGCCGCCCCTAAGAATGATCAAGTGGAGTACCGGAGGGCGGCGGGAGTGGGGGGACGTCCCCTCTCGCCGCCCCTAAGAATGATCAAGTGGTGGAACAGCCGCTATGATCATGCTTATGGTGTACGGAATCGCCGTCTGAAAAAGCCGATATCTGAATGATGCCTATAGCTGCAGGCATCATTCAGATATACCCGCACAAAGTCAAGGATGTTATATGACAGCCGGCGCCCGGGAAGTGGTTAATAAAACTGGAATAAAGTTAAAAAATGGGCTGAAACATACTTACGTTTACATTTTTCCTTTATAAAAAATGAAATATGTAAGGACACTAAGCCTACCCCCCCCCCCCCCAACTTGAAATGGCTAAAGGTAAGAACCTCTGACGGGTTTTATTTACTGTATGCATCCTCCTTCCCCAGTGTCAACCTCTCCGCTCATTTCTTGTCATCATCCCCAGCAGAGCCGATTGAACCATTAAAAGATTAAATTAATAATAATATGGAATAAAATAAAAATACAAAATTGAAGCAGTAGCACCAAACCTACCGGGTTAAGGAGGCCCACCATCAGACCAGACTCTCCAACAGTCCTAGATTCTCAGTCATAGCCAGCTATGTCCTGCATAATCCATATACCTGCTGCCATAATAGGCACAGAGGGAGCCTTTTTTTCAATAGTCAGAGTTTTAGAAGAGGAACCGTTATGTGCTGAATACAGCGACAGATAGAAGGGTCAATGCAGGGCTTAGTAAATAATTGTCCTAAAATCTAGGACTGTTGGGGATGTTTGGTGATCTTTTTCAGCCCCTGAGATATAAGCCCTGAGCTCAGTTCTGGGCCTGTCTGTCTATTCTGTAATTTGTCTGAGGTGAGCTGACAGCAGTGGGCCTCATGTTTGCTGGACCTCTTACAATAGTGATACAAGCCATTTTTGCTAAGCTGATATTTCAGAGACGAACTTACTCCATTGTTTTGGTAATTTATAAAAAAAAAAGTAACAGATATACAAAAAAGCAGTCCGGGTCCAGTTTAACTTTATTTCACCTCAATTTAGCTCACTTCACAGTTTAGTAAATCAGGCTCACACTTTATAGTAGTATATTTTATATTATATATTTGATGGTGTTAAAATTTAGTCAAAGTCCAGCACACTTCTAAATAAACTGATTACCATATTTAAATGCATGTCGGTGAACAGAAAATTGAAATCAGAGGGCTAAACATGCAAGCCTATTGGTTTCAGAACAATCTTATTTTGCAGTGCACTGGGGGATTTTCTTTAATTATTTTTCCAGCACCTGAAAACTGAGACTGTTTTTGAAAAGTAGCAAGGATATCATAGTGGGAAATCCCATCTTGTCTGACAGATCCATTGTGCGGTGCAAGCTTATGATTTCATTACTTTGGGACATAAAATTGTTCACCAAACTGAGCTCATTCCGCTCTCAGCATGTTGCGTCATGAAGCTCCTTTGCAGGATCTTGGAGACTTCATTATCTTTGGTAACCTCTGTGACACGGCCTTTTGACTGGCTGGCATCTGCACTGTGTGAGGTTAGGCAACCTCAAAGCGTGCGCTCTGAGGAGTTTTTGTAAAGGCTTCTTTCACAAGTCAAACTCCGAATCTTTTTTTTCTTTCAGCATCGTACCCCGTTTGGTATGAGATGATTTCTGTCTGCTTAGTCTTTTCTGAACTCTAACAAAGGATGAAAATCAAAGCTCTCTGAGGTAAAATGGGAACTTAACTTGTAGCTCAAAGATCTGTAAAAAATGCACAGCCCAGCTGAAACATGGGGCAAGAATACATAATAAATTGGTGAGACAGAAACGCTCCTAGGGACGTAATAGAAGAAAAAAAAAACATATCACAGTTTTAAGTCTTAGGTGGTGGAACCAATGTATAAAAGACTGAAACTGATATTTCACAATTTTCCTGAGGAAATGTTAATTCTAACACATTTATCTGTGTTTAAACTTGCTCTGAACAACCTCTCAATGTTGCTGCCATAGTTTGACAGAATAATCTAGTGAAAAATATTTTGTAGAATGATATTACCCATCCAAACAATTTTTAATAATTTTGACGGTAATTACTACCTAAGCTACTCATTAACATAGATAATATTTCTGAAGAAATGGGCAATATTGAGCTGAAAGTGGTTGTAAAGGTAGAAAGTTTTTTACCTTATTGCATTCTATGCATTAAGGTAAAAAATCTTCTGTGTGCTGCTCCACCCCCAGCCCTCCCCGAACCCGAAGTTGATCCAGCGCTGTGCACAAGAGCAGTGGTCTCTCCGCTCTCTCCCTCACAGGACAGAGAGGTAATAGTGGGAGCCATTGGCTCCTGCTGCTATAAATCAAATCCTATGATAATAGAGCAAGAGAGGTAGGCCGAGCCACACTGTCTGTATCTATAGAAGCAGGGAGTGCGGTTTGGGATTGAGCCTGCAGCTGTGCCACCATAGGAAGCGGTTTTCTATGGTGGCACACTAAAAAGAGGTAGAGACAGGATTGCCAGTGGGGGACCCAAGAAGAGGAGGATCGGGGCTACTTTGGACAAAACCATTGCACAGAGCAGGTAAGTATAATATGTCTGTTATTTTTAAAAAACAGAATAATATATATAAATATACTGTAGTTTGTTTCTCCGAAAAGAAGATTAGTACAGTTCATTAAACATTAGTTTATGTGAGCGATTGTACCAAAGATTAACCAGAATTCTAGCAAAAACAGCCTTAAATTGGACCTGAACTCCAAAAAACAATTAGATTTGCATTGTAATGCCTAAGTCATAGCTTGAAAAATTTACCTTTTGTCTGGAATTCTTCTTGAAAAATAGCAGCACGCTTCCTGGCACTTTAGTCTGCCTAGGCACTCCTGTGCCTACAGCCTTATAACTATATATCTTCAGTGTGAAATATAAGTTACTGCTGCCTCTGACTGCTATATTCAGGAGCTTTAAAGTCAGATTGGTGATGTCACTACTGTGATGCACAATGTTCTTCTTGCTAGAGGCTCTGACATAATGAAGCATAATGAAGCAAAACTCTGCCTCTACCAAAGTGCATTGTAATTCAGTAATGAGGAAAATATTAGCTAGTATAACTAGTAACTAGTCCTTTGCCTTCTACCTGTCTTTGTAAAGCAAAGCTATATTCACCTTGAATCCAGTGATGCACCGTTCTTGGAACTCACTGCTGGCTGCTGGCTGCTGTCATTGGCCAGGCCGAGATGGCGTCAATCCCATGCATGCGCGGGCGTTCCATCAGATTGGGCATTGCAGAATTTGTGCAGTGATCTGTTCTTGCGCAGCTTAGGCCTCATGTACACTGCTGCTGGTAAACAGATGTTTAGGAGCAGTTGGGCATTTTTTCCAGCTGTCCCTGAACTCTCCTTTATGTTATCTTATCAGTACATGTACACAGGGTCGTTTATAGTACTTTCTAGGCAGTTGAGTTTAGAAGCCTTTTTTGGAACGCAAAAAAATGGGTTCAGACGGATGTTCAGAGGCATTTGAAATGCCAAATGCCTGTAACAGCTCGTAAATGCTGCTAAATATGGTAACTTGTGTTTAGCAGTGTTTCATTTACGACATTTTTCATTTTAACAAAAAAAAAAAAACTTCTAGACGCAAACGCGGCTAAACGCGGCATGTAAACGCAGCTAAACATCTGTTTTTAGACGCCGGTTTCTAGCTGTCAAGTTAAATCATTTAGGAGAGGTTGAACAATGTCTGTGTACATGAAGCCTTACTGTACAGGGGCAGACAGGCAGGTAAGCAGCTTTCCTCCCTGTTCTCCCATTTTCATTTTGGAACCTAAAGTTCCACACAGCCTCCAGATTTCAGTTCCTCTTAAAATGTTCCTCTTTAAATGTCTCTGTTAAAAAGAAAAGGTAAAAAAAAACCTGTGTAAAAAAAAAATATAATGTTTACCTATCCTGTAGCCCGGCTTTCTATTTTCTTGAAAATCAATCCAGTTAAAGAAACTTCAGCATCCAACACACTACTAGAAGTGTCAGATGTGTGATTACCTGCTGTATGCTGTGGTTTTATCCACCTGCAGCAACAGCTAGACTGTGTCGCTCAAGTAAGCTAAGATCCAAGGCATGAGCAGCAGGACAGATAAGTATTATACATCTTCTTTTTAGTGTTTTTTTTTTTTTTTTAATGACAAAGTCACTTTAATGAACCTATAGACACTATATGACAGTCTCCCTACCTGCCTCTTTCCATAGGCTAAATACATATAGTTGCCATAGATGACCATTTGTTTAAAGTTAAAGTGGTTGTAAACCTCTAACATAAAAAATGACCACAGCACATATTTCTATAGCGTTTACTTGCCTCTATCCAAAGCACTGAGTGTGATTTCTCCCTGCTGTCTAGTTCCTCTGCTATCTGCATGAGTCACTGCTGAAAGGTTTTCCCAACTCTAAGAAACAGAGGTGGACAGGGAAGGAGCCCTCCAGCACATAACCTGTAAATGATATCCTCAGCTGTGCATGTTTTCCTGTGTGTTGTGTGATGTGTGTGTGTGTATGTGTGTGGGGGGGGGGGGGGGTGTCCCTTCCCTCTAATCAGCCCTGGGGTTACACAGATCTCTCCTCTCTGAGCTGTGCTGTATGTAACATCAACTCCCCACCCTCTGCCTCTGGAAGCTCAGACACGCTGTGTAAATTTTGGAGTTTAAATCAGAGGGGTTCCCAGCTGACAGCAGAATTGCTGGCAAAGAAAAAATAAGAAAAAGTGGCGTGGGGTCCCCCCCTCAGGGCCCTTCGGGTCTGGTATGGATTTTGAGGGGAACCCCCACGTCAAAATTTAAAAAGAAATTGTGTGGGTTCCCCCCCCTCAAAATCCATATCAGACCCTTATCCGAGCATGCAGCCTGGCAGGCCAAGGAAGGAGGGGGGGACGAGCGAGTGCCCCCCCTCCTGAACATACCAGCACACATACCCTCAACATGGGGTGGTGCTTTGGCAGGGGCATGCTGAGTCCATGACATCACAAGGGGCAGAGTCACCCAATACCCCGCCCCTTACTAAATCCACAACAGTAAAATCAGTCTGTATATGCAGCATAGCATGTTTGTTATACTCACTGTGGAACTTAAGGGGTTAATCCTCTGTATTGTGTAAAAAGGCTGTTTTATCCTGTATGCATAGATCCTTCCCTCCCTGCACTGTCTATAGGGGGGAGGCCAGCTAACACAGGCAGAATAGCCAACCTGCACATGCTCAGTTGTGTATTTTATGCTGGAGAGCACATTTACTTGCTGGAAAAGGTAATTTTACTGCGCTATCCTAATAAATCAATTGAAAAAAAAGCTGCAACTATAATGTGAGACACACACACACTAAAATAACAAATAACAAGAAAGCTGCGCTATATGATTATAGTGATCAAAAAAAATATTGTGACATATAGGTGATATAGCTAATACATAAATAATTGTATGCAATCACAAATGAAATGTGCAATAAATAAAATAAAAGAAGAAAATATTTTTGCAAAAGTTCTCCAAAAAGATCTACTCCACTCTGATGGGCTGTTTAAAAAGAAGTTCCACTGAATATACAGTTCTTAATAGTATTCCAGGTGATAATTCCAGGTGATAATTCCTCAACTCTCTATTCAGTAGTGACATGCGACCACAGCACCAAAAGAAGATGTGATAGAGTGCGACAGGAAAGTTCCTTCACCAATAATAATACTGTCGCTTACCAGCTTATTAGATCTTTTGTTTAAGGAGATCGCAAGTGCCTGTGGCTTTTATCCCCAGCCCCGGGTCTTTGTGCTTGGATAGCTAGATGTTCCTGGATTCTCTGTTCAGGGTATCCTCTGTACAAATGATGTTCACTCACTGGTCCATGGCAGCTTTGAATCTGCACCTATCCATTTACATTTTAACATTTACTTGCTGAACAGAGGTAGCCAGGTCACATGATGTTGACATCACACATGTGGGCGTGCATACAGGCTGCAGTGGAAATCTCTTCCTAGCTGAACTTTCAGCACTGGAGAAACTGTGCAGTTTATCGTGTAACCGTGGTATATAGATCATCCAAAAAGGTATAATGTAAAAAGATGTATAAGCTGTGGGCACTGTGGGGTGGGGGGGGGAGGGGGGTGAACTATTTTCATATTAATAGGTTTAAGAACACTTTAAGAACTGTCAGGCGGCGGGGGCGGACCTTTTTTTCCCTTTTTTTTCAGGTTTTTTTCAGGTAGGTGGCGGCGGCGTTCATCGTGATTGCCTCTGGATTTACTTCGGGGGGGGGGGGGGGGCATTGTTTTTTTGTTTTTTGTAATAAAGGAATTGTCAAAAACTGTCTCTGTGTTTTTATTTTTGACACTTTTTTTGGTGAATGGGTAGGGGTACAATGTATCCCATCCTCATTCACATAGGTGGGGGGCCAGGATCTGAGGGTCCCCTTGTTAATGGGGGCTTCCAGATTCCAATAAGCCCCCACCTGCAGACCCCCACAACCACTGGCCAGGGTTGTGGGGAAGAGGCCCTTGTCCCCATCAACATAGGGAAATGGTGCTTTGGGGGGCAGAGCCTCCTCTGCCCCAAAGCATCCCCCCATGTTAAGGGCATGTGGCTTGGTATGGTTCAGGAGGGAGAGGCGCCAGCTCGTCTCCCCCCCCTTTCCTGGCCTGCCATCTGCATGCTTGCATAGGGATCTGATATGGATTTTGGGTGGATTCCAGGCCATTTTTTTTTTAAATTTTGGTGTATAACAAACATGCAACACTGCATATACAGACTGATTTTACTGTTGTGGATTTAGTAACACTTTAAACACTTCCCAACCGGCGCACGCCGATGTACGTCGGCAGAATGGCTGGGCAAATGGGCGTACGTGTAAGTCCCATTTGAAATCCCCGCCGTGCCATTGCGTGCGTGCCGGCCAGGAGCTCCATGAGTGGGGTCGCGGGTCCCGCGGACTCCATCGCCGCGGGGATGCCCGCGATCGCCTCACGGAGAGGACGAACGGGGAGATGCTGCTGTAAAAAAGCATCTCCCTGTTCTGCCTAGTGACAGGCTCAGTGTCATCTTAGCAGAGATCAGTGACGTGCCACAGCTAGCCCATCCCCCCTACAGTTAGAAATCACTCCCTAGTACTGACTTAACCCCTCCCCGCCCCCTAGTGGTTAACCCCTTCACTGCCAGTGTCTTTTACACAGGAATCAGTGCATTTTTATAGCACTGATTGCTGTATAAATGACAATGGTCCCAAAAATGTGTAAAAATCGCTGATCGCCGCCATTGCTAGTAAAAAAAAAATATTAATAAAAACGCCATAAAACTCCTATTTTGTAAACGCTATAACTTTTGCGCAAACCAATCAATAATCGCTTATTGCGATTTTTTTACCAAAAATATGTAGAAGAATACGTATCGGCCTAAACTGAGGAAAAAAAATGGTTTTTTAATTATTTTTTGGGGATATTTATTATAGCAAAAAGTAAAAAATATTGCGTTTTTTTCTAAATTGTCGCTATTTTTTTGTTTATAGCGCAAAAAAAAAAAAAACGCAGAGGTGATCAAATACCACCAAAAGAAAGCTCTATTTGTGGGAAAAAAAGGACGTCAATTTTGTTCGTGGCAATTTTTGTGGCAATTTTGTAGCCACATCGCACGACCGCGCAATTGTCAGTTAAAGCAACGCAGTGCCGAATCGCAAAAAGTGCTCTGGTCAGGAAGGGGGTAAATTCTTCCGGGGCTGAAGCGGTTAAATACCCAGTGAAGTGAACAGCCTCAGATGATACACAAGGATGAAACAAATCTCCCTACATAAGTTTACATGTATATCTGCTGTCTTCATTTTTATATACTGTTCAGAAAGTACAGATCATGTTAGGAAATTTTCTCGTTCTGGTTAGCACTGCAGTGAAGCCTGGGCATACAGCCAAGACAGCTGATTGGAGGAAAGGCACACACACACCCTATCCTCATAGGTAGAGACTTTCAGCTCTGTCCCTTGAATCATTCAGCATGCTGCTAATCTATTTATAGCGTCCCCCCCAACACAAATCCCAGGCTGCTTTTATCATATGTGATGGAGAACTTGTCAGGAGTTATCAGGCAGATAACAGAAGAACGGAGCAGGAGACAGCCACAGGACATAGTGCTTTGAAGAGAGATAATAAAACTCTTATATGTGCCAAGCTCAAATTTCATGAATCGGGTTTACATCCACTTTAAGGAGAAACAAAAAACGCATGTAAAAAAACATCAAAACTGCAACAGTTGTCTTTTTGATGCGGGCCCATTGAAGTCCCTGACCCTTTCCAAAAACACATAGATGTGAACGTGTCCCATATTAAATGGATTGTAGTGCTTTTCTGCAAAACGCACTAAAAAATGCATAAGCGTAAACATAGCCAAGAGACTACAGATGATAAAGCAATGGTAACATTGGTCAAATGTTTTAAGGTGCAAGACTAGGCTGAAATGTGCTATGGACTAGGGCATAGGCAGAAGTTTGTCCACAAAAATGAAGATAATAAAACAGTGGCTAGTGGGCGAACAGTTTTATTTAGGGTGAAACATATGCCTATCTTTTATTTTTACTATGGGGATAAGAAGGTGCAGTGATTGTAAGTGGTAGATTCTTAGGTGGTTTAGGTGCATGCTGTTATTACACCGAGTCACCTTTTCTTTCAAATGATGCAGCATTGTGCAAAACCAATATACCTTCAAAAGAAATGAAAACCCCAAAACACATAGTTACATAGTTACATACTCCAACCTATGTGTGTGATTTTATGTCAGTATTACATTGTATATCCCTTTATGTTGTGGTTGTTCAGGTGCTTATCTAATAGTTTTTTGAAATTATCAATGCTCCCCACTGAAACCACTGCCTGTGGAAGGGAATTTCACATCCTAACTGCTCTTACAGTAAAGAACCTTCTATGCAGTTTAAGGTTAAACCGCTTTCCTTCTAATTTTAGTGAATGGCTGCGTGTCTTATTAAATTCCCCTATGCGGAAAACTTTTATCCTTTTTGTGGGGTCACCAGTACGGTATTTGTAAATTGAAATCATATCCCCTCTCAAGTGTCTCTTCTCCAGAGAGAATAAGTTCAGTGCTCGCAACCTTTCTTCATAACTAATGTCCTCAAGTCCCTTTATTAGCTTTGTTACCCTTCTTTGTACTCGCTCCAGTTCCAGCACATCCTTCCTGAGGACTGGTGCCCAGAACTGAACAGCATACTCCAGGTGCGGCCAGACCAGAGTCATGTAGAGTGGGAGAATTATTGTTTTATCTCTGGAGTTGATCCCCTTTTTAATCCATGCCAATATTCTGTTTGCTTTGCTTGCAGAAGCTTGGCATTGCATGCCATTGCTGAGCCTATCATCTACTAGGACCCCCAGGTCCTTTTCCATCCTAGATTCCCCCAGAGGTTCTCCCCCCAGTGAGTAGATTACATTCATATTTTTGCCACTCAAATGCATTATTTTACATTTTTCTACATTAAACCTCATTTGCCATGTAGCTGCCCACCCCATTCATTTTTTCAGATCTTCTTGCAAGGTTTCCACATCCTGCAGAGAAGTTGTTTCCGGTATTATCCGCAAATACAGAGATTGAACTGTTTATCACATTCTCCGGGTCGTTTATGAATAAATTAAATAGGATTGGTCCCAGGACAGAACCCTGGGGGACCCCACTTTCCACCCCTGACCATTCCGAGTACTCCCCATTTATCACTACCCTCCTTAAACAAAAGCCTACTATTATAAAGAAAAAAGTGTAATCCCTCGCGCCACTAAGTGAACAAACAAATTAAATCAAATATAAGTGAATAGAATATACGTGAATATACGTCCCCTGATGAAGTCACGTGTCGTGATGTAATGCATAGGGAGTGGCTGGATAAACTGAACAAACCAGGAAGTGATGTAAGAGGTGTCTAATGCTGTCTACAACAAATTTTTTGCACAATTACTGCTGTTTTTTTACTACTTTTAATGTAAGAGTCCATTTTGGCCTTTAATAAATTGAGTTTAGTTAAATGGTTTTACGATATGGGAGGCTTTTTCTTTAACCCCTTATTACATCTGACAACATTAGAACCATCATATAATCGGGAGCCTGGAAGGTCGGAGACACTGGTGGAAAACCTGTAGCCGTGTCCAGCATTATCAGAAACCTCAATGTCCTTATGGGATCAAGAGATGGAGATTTGATCTGTCCCAGGGAGATCGTTAAGGCGGTTTATATTCCTCATTGAGGTAAGAGCTCTGGGAGCATTAAGTTCACACAAAGATACCATATAGAAGAATCATTCATTACAAGAATTGTTTTTCACAAGATTTGTAGATCACAGGAATGTTGGCACATTGTTTGAAAAGGATTTCACAGCAATTGACCGATCATTATCATTATGATTTTTGTGCATTTTTTTGATGGATTATGTCACAGTTATCATTTCACTGTATGTTATCCAATTATAGGAAGTTGTGCTGATCACTATTACATTTAAAAGCCTACTATTGCTATGGGCAAAACAGCAGCTAAGAATGAACACTGCCTCCAAATCAACCAAAAACTAAATCTAAAACCCTTATAATAACAAAAAAATAGAAAAAAAAGAAGACAGCAAATGTGGTGATTACCAAAGAGTTAACACATAAAGCACAGTTTTCTAATTGACCCACTTCTCACTCTATGCAGCTTGTCAACTTCTTCTATTCTTTTCTACAGCAACATTTATTATGTTAACACTAAAAGGTGTAGACTGTGAACTTTGGAAGTTGCACTGCTTAACAAATGAGGTGCAGCTTAATTTTGCAAAGAATACCTGATCACATGCAAGAAGAAAAACTGCATAATTGCTTGCACATGGTTCATATATAGCACCCTTGTCCCAAAGCAGGGATACAGGTAAATTTAGTTGTGCTGGGTGGTAGCCAGCCTGGCTTATTTGCAGTGTTTAGTGGTCAAATGGCTTTCTTTCTAATCCTGTTTAGCTGTGGCTTCTGCTTTTTGTCAGTAGGTGGCACTGTTGCCTTTGACATTAATATGATGAGCTACAGTGTATTCAGGGTATGAATAAAAATACCTTTCTCAGCCAATCAGACTGGCGGCTATGAATGCTGGGAGAAGCTATTTATTTGGAAGAAGTCAGGTGATCTGGGTCTTTCTCGGCCAGACTGCGGTCTGGGTGGATGTGTGTGAAACAGCTCCTGACTGCTAGACCTGAAGCCTGAGGCCTATCCAGATGCTAGCCTGGTTGCTAGGCCTATCCGAGGCCTATCCGGGTGTTCAAGATTCTGCAAGGAAAAGCCTGAAGAAGCAAGAAGGAAAGGATGGAGACCTGAGATGAAGTACCAGAGGTGACTCTTGCATGAAAAGGGGATCCGCGGAGAGCCTATGAAAGCCTCAAGATGGAATCATCCATAAAGTTCCTGCCCCTTCCGTGAGTTAAGTTCAGTTACTATAGGAGACAGCCTATTCTATAAAGTACAGATGTGCTGGATGTGCTGGTTCAGCTTAAAGGTTCTTTTCCTGTACTGCTGTCTACCCTAATCTCACCATTTTTATCTAAGGAGTCTGCCAATCTGCCTATCTGCTGATCATATTTTTGACTAAGGGTGTCACGTGCTCTATCCCCTCTCTCCCGCATTTATCTTGTCGTGAGAAATAAACTTCTCTTTGTTTAAGCAAAAAAGTGACTGGCGCCCAATTTCTATCTTGTTCATCACCCACCATGCCTAGCAACCTGCACCCTGAGGATGTATGCCAGCCCTCCCTGCTTCTGAGGGTCACCATCAGGCTCCCGGAAAGTTGGGGTAGGAGCTACACATGATTGGATAATGTAAGTAAGCAGAGCTTCCCCTCATTTACTAAGCTCTGGAGTAACCTCACTTCCAAAGTGCACAGTCTATATGCCTTTGGTAAATCCACCTCTATGTCTGCTCTGAACCCCTCTTTTTAGTGCAGGGGCAAAGGCCATACCGTGAATTATGGTTGATAAAATAAATTTGCTAGGTGAATTTTGACCTGCAGGATTCATTGAAAAATTCACGGTCACAGTGAATCGAAATCTTATCCCTACTCAAAGACAGAGATCCCATACCTGTAATAGCGTGTCTTAAAAATTAACCTATTATTATTATCAACATCTCTGATTTCATACCACCTAACATTTTTTCAGAGATATTTCACTGTGACAGTCCAGTGAAACAATCATTTCCATAATACAATGATTGATTGAATGCTGTGGTAAAGGGCGCTCCCAACACAATCATTAAAATGCAAAAAGTGATTTATACAAATAGTATGTATACATTCAAAACCATGTATAAACGTGTATTAGTGAATGGCTTCACTTTATACATGTGCACAAATGTCTCAGAAAAAAAGAATGATTATATTTATGATTGTAGCTATAAAGTAAATTTCTGTGCTAACTAAGTGAAAAAAGTGTAGCTGCTTGTGTAAGCCTAAATAGAAAAAAAAACATTTATCTCCGAAAAACAAGTGTGCAACCATTAATTAATCAATGAAGATGATTAAACACACCCATACAAACTCATATAAAGATATATATGGTATTGTGCAAAAGTAATACAATAAAGTAAAAAAATGCTACCAAAAAATGCTACCAAAAAACGCCCATGTGAACAGTGGTGTGCACCATCAACCTGTTACAAGGACCTAAAGCAAAAGTACTCTGATATATACAAAATCCATTAAGGTGAGTGTATCTAAGTGATCAAAAATATATAAGCAAAGTCCATAAAAATGACAATGTGAGTATGGAGAAACTCAGTAATCAGGAGAGATGGGAATGAGATGTTCTTGCAGCCCAAAAACTTGTGATATTACTGCCGCTTACCAGATCAGTTGGACCTCAAATTATAGAGATTATGGGAGCCTGTTGCATCAGCCTGCCAGCAATCGAAATCCTCCACCTGTCTTTCAATCCAGGGATCGTGATTACAATCACCCTCAACGACCGAAGCTAACTCCTCTCCTTTTGGAATCCACACACAGGAACAGTTATAATCACCCTTGATTCAGATCTCTTCTCATGGATGATCTCAGCGGTTAACACTCAAGGGAGATAAGAAAAAAGCTCCATAGTGCAGATAAACTTCGAAAATGTTTTTTTTTATTCCAAAAAACTTCACAGCAGCTCACAGCAATTTAAGAAACTTCGGTAAAACTTCACAGCAAATGTTCACAGCAAGCTAACAATCTAGCAATCATAAAAACGAAAACAGGAACGGTTGAAAAACTAATGAAGCAACAGCTCAGGGTCAAACCAAATAGCTGGATAAAACGTGAGAATCAGCTGCTCCAGCTGACGCGTTTCTCCATAGAAGGCATCAACTGGGAACGGATGCCTCCGTTCCCAGTTGATGCCTTCTATGGAGAAACGTGTCGGGTGGAGCAAGAACATTTCATTCCCATCTCTCCTAATTACTGAGTTTCTCCATACTCACATTGTCATTTTTATGGGACTTTGCTTATATATTTTTGATCACTTAGATACACTCACCTTAATGGATTTGTATATATCAGAGTACTTTTGCTTTAGGTCCTTGTAACAGGTTGATGGTGCACACCACTGTTCACATGGGTGTTTTTTGGTAGCATTTTTTTGGTAGCATTTTTTTACTTTATTGTATCACTTTTGCACAATACCATATATATCTTTATATGAGTTTGTATGGTTGTGTTTAATCATCTTCACTGATTAATTAATGGTTGCGCGCTTGTTTTTCGGAGATATATATTTATGATTGCTGAAACAAATATATCATAAAAAGTTCAAAACAGCTCCAAAATTCTTATTAGATAATATCACTCCAACACCATGTGAGAAATAAAATCCATGTTCCAAATAATATTCGTGATTTTTCACTCAAAGTGACAACAAATTGCGCTCACCAGATGGCCCTGGCCAGCAAGTGACCATAAGACATGAAGTACCTCCTCGTATCCTGGAAACCATTCAACTCTTTTTCCAATCAATTGTTCACATGTATGGTGAACTTGGTCGAATGAGCCCAGAAACAGCCAGATCAAATCTTTGTTATCTATCTTCCGCTCCAATCTCCCACATCTGAAAATCAAGCTCCACCAGAAAGAGCCAGGGAAGGCAGATATAGTGTAGTATCTGTATTTGTTTATTGTTAAAAAAAAGTCACTTACAATATTTCCAGCAGGGGAGTGCATCAATATATTGGAAACACCTAGTGCGGTGGAAGTCCATTCAGACAGCGCTATCTGACCAGCGGTGTATGCTATGCATTAGGCAACTCCCCATTACATTGCACTATATTGTGTGTGCTGCATTGTGTAATGTTACCATGTG